>NC_068938.1:152698935-152896875 GCF_016801865.2 Culex pipiens pallens
TAAATTCTTAAATTCTTAAATTCTTAAATTCTTAAATTCTAAAATTCTAAAATTCTTAAATTCTTAAATTCTTAAATTCTAAAATTCTAAAATTCTAAAATTCTTAAATTCTTAAATTCTTAAATTCTTAAATTCTTAAATTCTAAATTCTAAAATTCTAAAATTCTTAAATTCTAAAATTCTTAAATTCTAAAATTCTAAAATTCTAAAATTCTAAAATTCTAAAATTCTAAAATTCTTAAATTCTTAAATTCTAAAATTCTTAAATTCTAAAATTCTTAAATTCTTAAATTCTTAAATTCTTAAATTCTTAAATTCTTAAATTCTTAAATTCTAAAATTCTAAAATTCTAAAATTCTTAAATTCTAAAATTCTTAAATTCTAAAATTCTAAAATTCTAAAATTCTAAAATTCTAAAATTCTAAAATTCTAAAATTCTAAAATTCTAAAATTCTTAAATTCTTAAATTCTTAAATTCTTAAATTCTTAAATTCTAAAATTCTTAAATTCTAAAATTCTAAAATTCTAAAATTCTTAAATTCTAAAATTCTAAAATTCTAAAATTCTAAAATTCTAAAATTCTAAAATTCTAAAATTCTAAAATTCTAAAATTCTAAAATTCTAAAATTCTTAAATTCTTAAATTCTTAAATTCTAAAATTCTAAAATTCTAAAATTCTAAAATTCTAAAATTCTAAAATTCTAAAATTCTTAAATTCTTAAATTCTTAAATTCTTAAATTCTTAAATTCTTAAATTCTTAAATTCTTAAATTCTTAAATTCTAAAATTCTTAAATTCTAAAATTCTAAAATTCTAAAATTCTTAAATTCTAAAATTCTAAAATTCTAAAATTCTAAAATTCTTAAATTCTTAAATTCTAAAATTCTTAAATTCTTAAATTCTTAAATTCTTAAATTCTTAAATTCTTAAATTCTTAAATTCTAAAATTCTTAAATTCTAAAATTCTAAAATTCTAAAATTCTAAAATTCTAAAATTCTAAAATTCTAAAATTCTAAAATTCTAAAATTCTAAAATTCTAAAATTCTAAAATTCTAAAATTCTAAAATTCTAAAATTCTTAAATTCTTAAATTCTTAAATTCTAAAATTCTTAAATTCTTAAATTCTAAAATTCTAAAATTCTTAAATTCTAAAATTCTTAAATTCTTAAATTCTTAAATTCTTAAATTCTTAAATTCTTAAATTCTTAAATTCTTAAATTCTTAAATTCTTAAATTCTTAAATTCTTAAATTCTTAAATTCTAAAATTCTAAAATTCTAAAATTCTAAAATTCTAAAATTCTAAAATTCTAAAATTCTTAAATTCTAAAATTCTAAAATTCTTAAATTCTAAAATTCTTAAATTCTTAAATTCTAAAATTCTAAAATTCTTAAATTCTTAAATTCTTAAATTCTTAAATTCTTAAATTCTTAAATTCTAAAATTCTAAAATTCTAAAATTCTAAAATTCTAAAATTCTAAAATTCTAAAATTCTAAAATTCTAAAATTCTAAAATTCTAAAATTCTAAAATTCTAAAATTCTAAAATTCTAAAATTCTTAAATTCTTAAATTCTTAAATTCTAAAATTCTAAAATTCTTAAATTCTTAAATTCTAAAATTCTTAAATTCTAAAATTCTAAAATTCTAAAATTCTAAAATTCTAAAATTCTAAAATTCTAAAATTCTAAAATTCTAAAATTCTAAAATTCTAAAATTCTAAAATTCTAAAATTCTAAAATTCTTAAATTCTAAATTCTAAAATTCTAAAATTCTAAATTCTAAAATTCTAAATTCTAAATTCTAAATTCTAAATTCTTAAATTCTAAATTCTTAAATTCTAAAATTCTAAAATTCTAAATTCTAAATTCTAAAATTCTAAAATTCTAAAATTCTTAAATTCTTAAATTCTAAAATTCTAAAATTCTAAAATTCTAAAATTCTAAAATTCTAAAATTCTAAAATTCTTAAATTCTAAAATTCTAAAATTCTAAAATTCTAAAATTCTAAAATTCTAAAATTCTAAAATTCTAAAATTCTAAAATTCTTAAATTCTAAAATTCTAAAATTCTAAAATTCTAAAATTCTAAAATTCTTAAATTCTTAAATTCTTAAATTCTTAAATTCTTAAATTCTTAAATTCTTAAATTCTAAATTCTAAAATTCTAAAATTCTAAAATTCTAAAATTCTAAAATTCTAAAATTCTAAAATTCTAAAATTCTAAAATTCTAAAATTCTAAAATTCTAAAATTCTAAAATTCTAAAATTCTAAAATTCTAAAATTCTACATTCTAAAATTCTAAAATTCTAAAATTCTAAAATTCTAAAATTCTAAAATTCTAAAATTCTAAAATTCTAAAATTCTAAAATTCTACATTCTAAAATTCTAAAATTCTAAAATTCTAAAATTCTAAAATTCTAAAATTCTAAAATTCTAAAATTCTAAAATTCTAAAATTCTAAATTCTTAAATTCTTAAATTCTTAAATTCTAAAATTCTAAAATTCTAAAATTCTAAAATTCTAAAATTCTAAAATTCTAAAATTCTTAAATTCTTAAATTCTAAAATTCTAAAATTCTAAAATTCTAAAATTCTAAAATTCTAAAATTCTTAAATTCTAAAATTCTAAAATTCTAAAATTCTTAAATTCTTAAATTCTTAAATTCTTAAATTCTTAAATTCTTAAATTCTTAAATTCTTAAATTCTTAAATTCTTAAATTCTTAAATTCTTAAATTCTTAAATTCTTAAATTCTTAAATTCTTAAATTCTTAAATTCTTAAATTCTTAAATTCTTAAATTCTTAAATTCTTAAATTCTTAAATTCTTAAATTCTTAAATTCTTAAATTCTTAAATTCTAAAATTCTTAAATTCTTAAATTCTTAAATTCTTAAATTCTTAAATTCTTAAATTCTTAAATTCTTAAATTCTTAAATTCTTAAATTCTTAAATTCTTAAATTCTTAAATTCTTAAATTCTTAAATTCTTAAATTCTTAAATTCTTAAATTCTTAAATTCTTAAATTCTTAAATTCTTAAATTCTTAAATTCTTAAATTCTTAAATTCTTAAATTCTTAAATTCTAAATTCTTAAATTCTTAAATTCTTAAATTCTTAAATTCTTAAATTCTTAAATTCTTAAATTCTTAAATTCTTAAATTCTTAAATTCTTAAATTCTTAAATTCTTAAATTCTTAAATTCTTAAATTCTTAAATTCTTAAATTCTTAAATTCTTAAATTCTTAAATTCTTAAATTCTTAAATTCTTAAATTCTTAAATTCTTAAATTCTTAAATTCTTAAATTCTTAAATTCTTAAATTCTTAAATTCTTAAATTCTTAAATTCTTAAATTCTTAAATTCTAAAATTCTTAAATTCTTAAATTCTTAAATTCTTAAATTCTTAAATTCTTAAATTCTTAAATTCTTAAATTCTTAAATTCTTAAATTCTTAAATTCTTAAATTCTTAAATTCTTAAATTCTTAAATTCTTAAATTCTTAAATTCTTAAATTCTTAAATTCTTAAATTCTTAAATTCTTAAATTCTTAAATTCTTAAATTCTTAAATTCTTAAATTCTTAAATTCTTAAATTCTTAAATTCTTAAATTCTTAAATTCTTAAATTCTTAAATTCTTAAATTCTTAAATTCTTAAATTCTTAAATTCTTAAATTCTTAAATTCTTAAATTCTTAAATTCTTAAATTCTTAAATTCTTAAATTCTTAAATTCTTAAATTCTTAAATTCTTAAATTCTTAAATTCTTAAATTCTTAAATTCTTAAATTCTTAAATTCTTAAATTCTTAAATTCTTAAATTCTTAAATTCTTAAATTCTTAAATTCTTAAATTCTTAAATTCTTAAATTCTTAAATTCTTAAATTCTTAAATTCTTAAATTCTTAAATTCTTAAATTCTTAAATTCTTAAATTCTTAAATTCTTAAATTCTTAAATTCTTAAATTCTTAAATTCTTAAATTCTTAAATTCTTAAATTCTTAAATTCTTAAATTCTTAAATTCTTAAATTCTTAAATTCTTAAATTCTTAAATTCTAAATTCTTAAATTCTTAAATTCTTAAATTCTTAAATTCTTAAATTCTTAAATTCTTAAATTCTTAAATTCTTAAATTCTTAAATTCTTAAATTCTTAAATTCTTAAATTCTTAAATTCTTAAATTCTTAAATTCTTAAATTCTTAAATTCTTAAATTCTTAAATTCTTAAATTCTTAAATTCTTAAATTCTTAAATTCTTAAATTCTTAAATTCTTAAATTCTTAAATTCTTAAATTCTTAAATTCTTAAATTCTTAAATTCTTAAATTCTTAAATTCTTAAATTCTTAAATTCTTAAATTCTTAAATTCTTAAATTCTTAAATTCTTAAATTCTTAAATTCTTAAATTCTTAAATTCTTAAATTCTTAAATTCTTAAATTCTTAAATTCTTAAATTCTTAAATTCTTAAATTCTTAAATTCTTAAATTCTTAAATTCTTAAATTCTTAAATTCTTAAATTCTTAAATTCTTAAATTCTTAAATTCTTAAATTCTTAAATTCTTAAATTCTTAAATTCTTAAATTCTTAAATTCTTAAATTCTTAAATTCTTAAATTCTTAAATTCTTAAATTCTTAAATTCTTAAATTCTTAAATTCTTAAATTCTTAAATTCTTAAATTCTTAAATTCTTAAATTCTTAAATTCTTAAATTCTTAAATTCTTAAATTCTTAAATTCTTAAATTCTTAAATTCTTAAATTCTTAAATTCTTAAATTCTTAAATTCTTAAATTCTTAAATTCTTAAATTCTTAAATTCTTAAATTCTTAAATTCTTAAATTCTTAAATTCTTAAATTCTTAAATTCTTAAATTCTTAAATTCTTAAATTCTTAAATTCTTAAATTCTTAAATTCTTAAATTCTTAAATTCTTAAATTCTTAAATTCTTAAATTCTTAAATTCTTAAATTCTTAAATTCTTAAATTCTTAAATTCTTAAATTCTTAAATTCTTAAATTCTTAAATTCTTAAATTCTTAAATTCTTAAATTCTTAAATTCTTAAATTCTTAAATTCTTAAATTCTTAAATTCTTAAATTCTTAAATTCTTAAATTCTTAAATTCTTAAATTCTTAAATTCTTAAATTCTTAAATTCTTAAATTCTTAAATTCTTAAATTCTTAAATTCTTAAATTCTTAAATTCTTAAATTCTTAAATTCTTAAATTCTTAAATTCTTAAATTCTTAAATTCTTAAATTCTTAAATTCTTAAATTCTTAAATTCTTAAATTCTTAAATTCTTAAATTCTTAAATTCTTAAATTCTTAAATTCTTAAATTCTTAAATTCTTAAATTCTTAAATTCTTAAATTCTTAAATTCTTAAATTCTTAAATTCTTAAATTCTTAAATTCTTAAATTCTTAAATTCTTAAATTCTTAAATTCTTAAATTCTTAAATTCTTAAATTCTTAAATTCTTAAATTCTTAAATTCTTAAATTCTTAAATTCTTAAATTCTTAAATTCTTAAATTCTTAAATTCTTAAATTCTTAAATTCTTAAATTCTTAAATTCTTAAATTCTTAAATTCTTAAATTCTTAAATTCTTAAATTCTTAAATTCTTAAATTCTTAAATTCTTAAATTCTTAAATTCTTAAATTCTTAAATTCTTAAATTCTTAAATTCTTAAATTCTTAAATTCTTAAATTCTTAAATTCTTAAATTCTTAAATTCTTAAATTCTTAAATTCTTAAATTCTTAAATTCTTAAATTCTTAAATTCTTAAATTCTTAAATTCTTAAATTCTTAAATTCTTAAATTCTTAAATTCTTAAATTCTTAAATTCTTAAATTCTTAAATTCTTAAATTCTTAAATTCTTAAATTCTTAAATTCTTAAATTCTTAAATTCTTAAATTCTTAAATTCTTAAATTCTTAAATTCTTAAATTCTTAAATTCTTAAATTCTTAAATTCTTAAATTCTTAAATTCTTAAATTCTTAAATTCTTAAATTCTTAAATTCTTAAATTCTTAAATTCTTAAATTCTTAAATTCTTAAATTCTTAAATTCTTAAATTCTTAAATTCTTAAATTCTTAAATTCTTAAATTCTTAAATTCTTAAATTCTTAAATTCTTAAATTCTTAAATTCTTAAATTCTTAAATTCTTAAATTCTTAAATTCTTAAATTCTTAAATTCTTAAATTCTTAAATTCTTAAATTCTTAAATTCTTAAATTCTTAAATTCTTAAATTCTTAAATTCTTAAATTCTTAAATTCTTAAATTCTTAAATTCTTAAATTCTTAAATTCTTAAATTCTTAAATTCTTAAATTCTTAAATTCTTAAATTCTTAAATTCTTAAATTCTTAAATTCTTAAATTCTTAAATTCTTAAATTCTTAAATTCTTAAATTCTTAAATTCTTAAATTCTTAAATTCTTAAATTCTTAAATTCTTAAATTCTTAAATTCTTAAATTCTTAAATTCTTAAATTCTTAAATTCTTAAATTCTTAAATTCTTAAATTCTTAAATTCTTAAATTCTTAAATTCTTAAATTCTTAAATTCTTAAATTCTTAAATTCTTAAATTCTTAAATTCTTAAATTCTTAAATTCTTAAATTCTTAAATTCTTAAATTCTTAAATTCTTAAATTCTTAAATTCTTAAATTCTTAAATTCTTAAATTCTTAAATTCTTAAATTCTTAAATTCTTAAATTCTTAAATTCTTAAATTCTTAAATTCTTAAATTCTTAAATTCTTAAATTCTTAAATTCTTAAATTCTTAAATTCTTAAATTCTTAAATTCTTAAATTCTTAAATTCTTAAATTCTTAAATTCTTAAATTCTTAAATTCTTAAATTCTTAAATTCTTAAATTCTTAAATTCTTAAATTCTTAAATTCTTAAATTCTTAAATTCTTAAATTCTTAAATTCTTAAATTCTTAAATTCTTAAATTCTTAAATTCTTAAATTCTTAAATTCTTAAATTCTTAAATTCTTAAATTCTTAAATTCTTAAATTCTTAAATTCTTAAATTCTTAAATTCTTAAATTCTTAAATTCTTAAATTCTTAAATTCTTAAATTCTTAAATTCTTAAATTCTTAAATTCTTAAATTCTTAAATTCTTAAATTCTTAAATTCTTAAATTCTTAAATTCTTAAATTCTTAAATTCTTAAATTCTTAAATTCTTAAATTCTTAAATTCTTAAATTCTTAAATTCTTAAATTCTTAAATTCTTAAATTCTTAAATTCTTAAATTCTTAAATTCTTAATTCTTAAATTCTTAAATTCTTAAATTCTTAAATTCTTAAATTCTTAAATTCTTAAATTCTTAAATTCTTAAATTCTTAAATTCTTAAATTCTTAAATTCTTAAATTCTTAAATTCTTAAATTCTTAAATTCTTAAATTCTTAAATTCTTAAATTCTTAAATTCTTAAATTCTTAAATTCTTAAATTCTTAAATTCTTAAATTCTTAAATTCTTAAATTCTTAAATTCTTAAATTCTTAAATTCTTAAATTCTTAAATTCTTAAATTCTTAAATTTTTAAATTCTTAAATTCATAAATTCTTAAATTCTTAAGTTCTTAAATTCTTGACTGTTACTTCTAGAAAATAACTAAGAATATGCCAATGAGAGTGAATTCGCCTTCCAAACATATGCAAAATTCTCGCCAATTAACATTCTCAATCACGTTTTAATAAATTATCTATTTAAAAAAAAAATGGATTCCGGATGAAAAAAATCCGTATCACATCGTAATAAAATTATTAAAATTCGTGATATACAAGAAACTTTAACATCTAATCGCCACTCTTACCTATCGATTTCGAAAAACAACCGTGCCCCCTCAACATTTTAAACTAGTCGGCGCCCCTGAGTATGTACAACATTTTCTAACATTATTTTCATTGAAATGTTGAAATTCTGGCTCTCAGTGATTTTTTAGTAGTTACACTTAATTGAATGATAAAATTACACCATTACATAAATTTTTCCGATTACATGTAAGCATTTTCAAATTATAAATAATACATTAAAATTTTTATGAGTACATTAAATTAATTACAAAATGGTCAAAATCAATACTTTATACGTTTATATATCATTGTTTTTATTTGCCTGCTCTACAACTTTGTAGAACATGGTAACACACTAAAAACAACCCTGCAAAGTTACAAAAAAACACGAAATTTTTAAATGGTAAATTTAGTTCTAAATGAAAAAAATCTGGGTTTATTTCAGATTCAAAACGTACATTAAATTTCCCATAAAATGACATATCTCACGATTTGAGTTGAGTAACGGAAAATGGCAGCGGTTTTCAAATTATTTTATAACTTTTTAGGCGAAAATACGTTTTATTTTATTTTTTAGTAAGCCAAAAATAAAATATTAGGAAACTGACATTTTGTCTTAACTATTATTTTCTATGAACGAAAACGTTCAAAAACTAACAAAAAAAATTCAACTGATATTTTTGTTTTTTATCATTACACCCAAAGTTAAAGAACGAGGGGATAGTCCTCACGAAAAGAAACGTGAGAAAAGCGTTATTTTGCGAGAGTATAGTCCACTCGCGTGTTCATTTGTTCATTGGAACAGTTCATCCTATTGAATGGCTTATATTGACAAATGACCGCCACTTAGTCACCGAACCATGGTGGCGCATACGGCAAAGGCACGGTTCAATATGCCGTAGGTGTTGGGTTCGAGTCTCGGTACCGGTACTTTTTTTTATAGATGAAATTTTTTTGAAGATGTACCCATGAGTAAAGTACTCTCGGTAATTTCGAGATATATCTTCTCCGTCCGCACACAGCACCATTTTACTACCGAATCGTGCTCTTTATCCTCTCGTATGCCGATGCCCAGTTCTGGGTGTAGTATTATTTAGTATTTTTTAGTCTTTTAAGTTAAAATAACGTATTTTCATTTTTTAAATAAATAAACTTTTTGTGACATTGGCCCGCAAGCTCATTTAGGCTTCAAATATGGCCCGGAACAATTTAAACCGGAAAACCAATCGTTGCGCGAAGTTTAGCAGCATTCTTGAAATCGAAAAAGACTAATTGTCAATGAAAGTTTAATGCGAATGAGAATATGATATTCCGCTGAAAAAAAATTGAAAAGAAATTTAAATTTATTTTTAAATTCAGGCCAAGGCCAACCACAAAATTGTCCATGAAGGCATCACATCAGTTGAAAAACTAGCAGCATAAATCAAAATTAGAAATCAACCAGCCCAGCCATTGCTTATTAGCAACGCTCATTAATTCTGCCACGCGAGTCGTCCGTGCATAATTGACAAATCGTTTGGACATAATTCAGCAGCAATTTCGCTCAAAAAAAAGGAAAGCAATTATCAATTTTCAATGACAAATTGAAACATTCGCGCCCTGCAGAAACAAACAACTCCACTGTTTAAACTCTTGGCTGTTACAATCAATCATCAATGCAGATCGATCGCCAGCAAAATCGAGCAGTTGTTCAGCGTGGCAGCAGCAGTTGTTATCTTACATAACCTCGTTGAAACAACGCGGACGGACGCCATCCAAATCCATTGATGATGTGTTGTCTGCTGGGGCGCCGATCTTGAAGGTGGGGGAGAAATTGCTTCAAAAACATTGAAATCGTTCATCAATGAGTGATCTCATAGGCCGGCGACGAACCTCTTTTGTTGTGTTCGATTCTTCGATTTGGGGGTGGATGTTCGTGGCGCACACATTTTGAAGAGAACCAGTTGTACGGCGAAGCTTAAGCCGTTGGTGCCGAGTGTGCCATATTGTAAAATTTATGGAACTGGGACACCCCAGACCTATGACACCGAACTGTCCTTTTCTATATTGTTGTTGTCGTCTGGCTTATTCAGAAGAAAAGAAGTGATCGGCATCAATGGAGAAAGAGTGGGACATACTCCTGACTACCAGCAGCGACTCAGCTGACAGATATTTATGGGTTAAGCCCGACAATCAAACTGACGACATTTGTTTTGTTTTGTCCTGCATCGATTAATCAAAATCACGATCGTTCAAAAGGGGTTATTGTGAATAGGAAATGAAGTATGAATACTTGGAGCAGATTGGAAAATGCATGCTCCCGGGTTGAATCTGCAGTTTGAATTATGAGTTGCAAGAAATAAAGTAGGTTCAGTGACAAACTGTTGTACAGAAAAATTGATAGATCATAGTACTCTCTGATCTGCAACCCTTCAAACAGCCCCAATGAGTTCCTCCAGCCTAATTCGTCCGGGTCTTACAACGGCCATCCTTGGCCAGCTACCGGCCATCAAGCTACGTCTAAGGAAGAAGGTTCCTCTGCTGACCTTCCGCGAAGTCCGCCGAGCCCGAATCCCCCTGTACGAGGCCTTCGCCAGCGAGCTGTACGAGTCTGGACACGTCAACGGGGCTTTCTTGATGCTCCAGCTGATCGAATTCGAGCACGATCACGTGCCCCGAACCTCCCAGCAAACGATCGAGGATCGCCGGCTGAAGAATTCTAAAAATCTACTCAATTTCCTGTTCAAAACGCTGCGCGAGGCAGAAAGCTATAAAATCGCCCAGAACTACGAGGCCGAGGTGGAGCACCTGTTGATGATCGCCCGGTCGTTTCTGGACGATTCCCAGAAACGCTGGATTTCCCGGCAGTTCTTCCTCATCGTTTTGGATCGCTGTGCGGACTGTCGACTGTGCGAGCTGCAGATCGGGGCGTTGATGAGATATCACTACGGGATGTTCCTGTTGGAGGAAAAGAAGCTGGACGAAGCGATCGAACAGCTGGAGTTGGCAAGGGATCTGTCCACCGGTCAGGTTTGGAAGCTTGAGAAAGATCAGGACTTTGGATCTCCGCTGATGATCAACGAAATTCAGCATCAACTTTATCTGGTTTACTCAAAGATGTGTGAACGCTTCAAGAAAACTGATCCCGATCGTTACGAGTTATACCTCCGTTTGAGTCACAAGGCAGCCGTTGAATGTGAGATGTCTTTCCGAATCAATTAGCGTCACAACTGAATCTCAAAATGTGTTTACTTGCAGCCAACCTCGAACATGTCGCGTGTGATTCGTACTTGAACTTTGGGGATTTTTTGCTGGACCAGGGGGAATACCGGGACGCGCTGGAGTGCTACAAAAACTCTTTCAAGCGCGCCAAGAGTACGTATGCGGAGGATAAGGTTTGCAAAACCCACATCCGTATGGCCGCTGCGTATCGGAGGTAATTTGAGAGTAAATAAATCAAAATTTGATTAAGAGTTTTCGTGGAGGGAAACCCCCTGTTACGCAGTTGAGTTCTAGCAACGGCAAAAATAATGCAACTTTAGTTTTATTTTCCAGATTAAACGAACTCACCGAGTGCAACTTCATGCTGAACCTGGTGGACAAACTGTCCGCCAAGGACCACCACACCGAGTGCTACGCCGAGTATCAGGTCCTGATCGGGGAGATCCACTTCGAGAACGGTCGCCTGGACGAAGCCCGCCAGGCCTTCCACCGGGCTCGCGAGGTCTACAAGGTGCTCAAGAAGGAAGACCGCATGGTGCAGGCGTGCATCTTCGGGGCGTTGGCCCACGGCGAAACGCACTTTGGCCTGTACGCGAACCTGGTCAAGAAGGCCGAAGTTCGCGGACTGGTGTCGGACAACGAGAACCTCTTCAAGCTGCTCCGGTTCAACGTCGACAACGATCCGTTCTGGTGTGACCGAAAGTGCTCGACTATGACCAGCTCACAGTAGCCATAAAATAGTGGCTTTGTGGACACGCCGTAGATCCTGTTGGCAAAACGTATCCTAAGCTCAGTTCTAAATTAATTTGCTGCAGCGATCGTAAAACATTTCGGAATAAATTACGACTTCAGCGTCGACACGGCCAGAAGTAGAATGTTCAAATCTCGGCACCTGTTATCTCTCACCCGTGTGTGGATAGCCCGCTTATCTAACGGACTGGTCGTCACTTTTGACATTCAGCAACTGAAACAGATCGATCGAACAGGTTCAACAATCGGCGAGAATCCAGCCGATATGGTTTCCTTATTGGGCAGGTCGTTCGGCTTTACTGTGAGATTTGGATTATTTATTGGTCACCTCTCTACAGTAGGCCAGAACGATTCGAATTTCGGTGAACAAAAGTTGACCAATTTGTAACCGATCCTTACGACAAGCGGAACCACGTTGACAGACGGAACGTCGCACGGATCAATTTGCCACTAACCAACATTTTTACGACAATATACATCCATCTATTTCAGCCCCAAAAAATTAGCGCCCGCGGCAAATTTCAAATTCTGAGTCGTAAAAAAACCGTGTGATTTCACCCGCACCACGAAACGAACGCCCAATGCCACCGAGATGGCCGTTAAATGCCTCGTAAAATTGGTTCATTTTCGGTGGGAGCAATTTTTGAAACAACAAATAATAATAATAATCGTAACGCGGGCGCGCGAAAGCATACGGAGCAGTCAGAGGGGAAAATATTGCCTCATAAATGTTGATTTGCATTCGGCGTTGTTTCCTTACTGAAGTGGCTTTTCAGGATTATTGGAAAATATCACCGTGAGATTGATTTCAAACCGTTCGAGATAGGATGCTGCCATGAGCAAACTACCGATTTTTTGTCTACAAGCTATGTTCTAGGGGTCAATATAATCTAATCTAATCGAACACAAATGCAGCCATTTTGAAGGAGGCAACCTGGAAGTACTTTTGGTAAGATTACGCCTCAAGTTCTGTCTTGACAAAATTAACGTTTGTAGTACATTCCGAGCACGTATAACCCGTCTAGGCCTACCCCATTGCATTAACCACAGAAAGAATTCGCAAAATCTACAGGGGAGGATGGATGCATGGACATACCGTACCAAATGATAAGACACGGAGCATTTGGTTCTAAGAGTCTAATGGAAAATTTTCAGATGTGTAGCAAAATATCGGAAGACATGAGACGAATGGACAAATTATTCGAAAAATAATGTATGCACATTAGTGTGTCCCAAAAAAGGCAATTTGGTTGAAACCTTCGGGCTCACCCGGATTTCGATGAGTTTTTTGCCTCAGAAACAATGTTTTCATACAACGAAAAAATTTTAAAAATCGTTTAGGAAAATATTTTTTTTGCCTGAAATTTTTACGAATTTCTCTCAAAAAACCATATACACAAAGTTGGTCACCAAAGCAAATACCATCATTGTAGGCAAATTCTTTCTGAGCAATTTTGCTTTTTGAACAGTTAGTTTTTGTCACTTCAGTGCCAAGATACACAGAAAAAAATAATGTAAATTTGGAAGCTTTAATTTTGGAAGGTTGAATATTACCTCTTTTATGATGTAATTTTACCTCAATTTAGACTGAAAAAGTGACATTACACCAGAAAAGTGGTAAAATTAAACATTTCCAGAGGTAAAATTACACCTTTTTTCTGACATAAAAGATGTACCCCTTCCCAGATGTAATATTACCATGATTTTTTTTTCTGTGTACAGCCATTTTAGTAAAATAAAAACGACGAATTAAAAGTAAAGTAAAAAAATTATAAAAACAAAAAAAAATCAAATTACAGGTATCGTCGTATCAGGAGTTGTTGCGGTTATCATTGAAATCCATATCAGACTATAAACGAAAATTTAAGTCAAAATTTAGTTGCTTATCAAAATTAAAAGTTAAATTTTCTGTACGGTGTAAAACCCGTTTACAGACTGTAAACGATTCCATTTAGATTTTTCAAAAAAAAAATCTTCCTATTTGGTTTGCAATCAAAATTTAAAATTTTCGTATTGATCTGTGCAAATTCAAGTGAAAATCGGCCTTCAAAATTTGTTAGAACTCTTTTAAGTAAGGAGTCCACATCAGAAAGCTCCCCTTTTAGTTAAGAGTTGAGCTTTTTGGTGTGGGGGTGTGTGGTGGGCCAGTGCTCAGGTCGCGAAGCAAATTCTTTTTAGATAGTAATTTTGTTTGATCTTTACATTAAATTGAAAAAAAGTTTCTTTACAGAAATGAAAAAGCGACTGAAATTTATCAAATTTTTAAGCTATGAATTGTCAAAAATGCCCACTTTAAGAATGTTAGTGCAATTGCTTGCCGCGCAGAAAGTGTTCCATTCTAAATTTTAGATGCTATTTATTTCAACTAAACTTAAACAAAAAAAACACTGCACCGTTTGATGAAACCAAGTTCCCAGATAACGCCACAATTGCACCCTCTTAAGCAGGCCTGCAAAATGTTTCCAACCCAGCGTACACATGAAGCAAACCAAAATGTCAGTTCACTGCTAGCATCTGACTGTAAGCCTACTGTGTCCGTTCAACCACTGCCGCCTGACTCGTGCCGGTCGGCTGCTGGAGAATGAGAGACGTGAAAAAATGAGCTACACTCACTCAATTCGTGTCGTATGACTGACTCGTAAAATCCTCTCTAAACAATATTTTGACTATTTTTAAACAATTGAATGGTTCTAGACTGTGCAAAACACTGAAAACAACCATAACTTATATTCAAAATTACATTTCCACGCATAAATACCAATTTTTTGTGTAAAAACTTGTTTCTTTATGTGTGTGCGTGCAACGTCGAATGAGCGTTGGTCGACTACTGCCTCGCATTGCAGCTGCTCAATGAGCTAGGGCACTCACGACTGCGCCGGGTTTGTTTATGTCACGGTTTTGCGGTTCAGTGAATGGATCTGAAAAAATCGTGTATGCGTCGCCGATTTTCGCGTCAGGACCTCTGACATTTTCAGCTCTGCTCCCAAGTAAGCAGTAAGCCAGCGTGTATCAGAACGTTTAGAGTGTTTAATTTTTCTTTTGCCCCCTGATTTTTCAGACTAATTTTGGAGGGGGGGCACATACATTTTTAAAAGTATTTGCAATGGCCAATCATACAGAAAATTACATTTATGTTTTTGGTTAAAAAAAAACTCTGCTTGTTAATTGATTAGGATTTGAAAATTCACAGAGATATTTTATTGAAATTCTAATCTTAAAAAGACACACTCCATTTTAACCAAATGAAACACACAATTTTACATGAAATTCGTTATGGCAGCAAATTATGATTTCTAAAATTTTGAATGACATTTCTTTTTTGAAAATACTACACTTTTGTTGGAAGCCATTCGAAAAGCTAAAACAAATTAGAATATCTTGTCTGTTATCTCCAGACGTGCATCGGCACTCAATAGCACTTGACAGTTTTTCTAAGGCCATGGCTTCGCAAAGGCACCAAATCAATTTGTTTTTTTTTTTTTTTATACAATAAGTATGTTTTTTTTTCATTGCACTATAAGTTACTGAACGACCAAAACCTTTATCTTCACTTATTCGCCAGTTTTAGCGATGAAGTGCTATTTGAGTGCTAAATAGCACATTTAGCACTTGAAATATTTGTGTTCTTCAAATCACTATTAATTTGTTGGTAATGCACATTGTATAATGAAAACGATAATTATAGACATCGAACTAAAGTTTGATGTGTTGCACAGTGAGCAAAGATTCACTCTGCCGGTTTGCTTAGGCCATCATCTCAAAATGTGGTGAAGTGCTATTGAGTGCCGATGCACGTCTGGTTATCTCCCCCTGAATGGTGTTACCCCACGCACTCAACCCGTAAATTTGTGCCTCCAGCCATCGTGCCCACGGCCAGACAGAACTTTTACGACCATCGTCAAAGTCTATCTTAATATTGCGCCTTGCAGCAATTTCTAGAGTTTTGTGTCAATCGTGCTAGGCCTAGATTTTTTCATCACACTGCATTGCAGGACTGAGAACTGTCAATTTTGCGCACTTTGCACCTCAGTAGAGTGCTGCGGGAAAATTTTCATCACAGTTGGCAAACTGATTTTCCATCACACCATCAAAACAAAACAAGTGTAATGCATCGACTTCTGACCACAATCTAGTCACCAAGCTGTGGTAGCCGAGGCAGTTAAGTCATTGAGATGGTCTGTTAAAGGTTCCTGGTTCGATGCTTGTAGCGAATACTTTTAGGTTTTTTTTGACGGGTTATTTTTTTTAAGAGCTCGAGGGCATAATTCTTTCGCCCATCTTGAGCTGTGTTAGCAAAGTCCGTAAGCGGTACCATTCAAACCTCTTCGGCGGCAAAGTTACGGCAGTGGATCGCTCGACACACTTGCTCATCAATAGCATATGTGCGTGTCCCATTACCCCACCTAACAGATGAAGCCTTTGTGATTCTATAAATAGAGTCGCATGTCCGCAATAGATCTAATTCGTGGTCGCAGGGGATAGTGGCATCAAAAAAAAAGCAATACCACAGACACTGTCTGGTGAAAGTACCATGGCTATAAATTTAAAAGAATTCTGGCTAAAACCAAAACTTCGTAGACAAAAGAAGCGGAAAGAACATATTTAAAAAAAACTTTATTAGAAAAGACTACATGTCCTAAATGGCATTGGTACATCGGACAAGCTTCAGGGTAGCGAAGGGTATCGCCCTCTTCATCGGCGAAACTCCGAGGATCCGTCCATCTTGTATTGATCAGAATGGGTAGCGTGAATCCTGAGGCACCTTTTCTCCAGCGCTGTCTGTCGCATCCCCATATGAGGACCGTAAAGGACGATAACCCTCAGGCCACTGGCCTTCATTGCCATCAAGGGGCCCCTCTCGGCAGCGCAGGATCAGCGGGTACTGAAGACGCCTGGCCGAAACGTAGCCAGCAACGCCCGTTGGTTGTCCACCATCCGTCCGACAAAAAGTCAAAGATCCATCGTTAGCCAAGATGCCTCCGCAAAACCATTCCGCCACCGGAGACCACGATTCCGGAACAAGCCGTCGTCTCTTGAATCACTTAGCTGGTCCGTAAAACTTTCTCGGGCTGGACGAGTTTCTGAACTTCCAAAAATAAATAAATAACATAAACAGCCTGCCATAGCAACGGGTATCTTCGTCATCACTGTGAAGAAAAATCACTGTGATGAAAAATTACTGTGATGAAAATAATTGCGCAAGACTCTAGTAAAGTGCAAAATGCGCAATAACTTTATATTCCGAAAAATGTATATCACTGCTTCTGAAGAAACAAAAAAAGATCCCACAAACATTGATCCCATCCAAAGTTTGATTGTAAAATGTCAACCCGGAATCTAACGCCACGGTTCCACAATTCAGGATTTTGAAAAAAGTGAATGTAGTTTTGCGAGCTCTACAAACATATTGTGAAATTCAACGCTCTCTTTCTAGCTATTCGCGGTCCACAGAATTTGACCCATTGATAGCTAGCTGGTATGGTTCAGATGTCGACCTGAATCTGAAGTGGTGAATGGAGATTTGTTTTTCTGCGACCTGCGACCAATCAGATAATATTCCCAAAAGTGGTTATATTTGCGTAACGATTTAAAATTTGGCCATAAATTATGTGTTGCATTAGTGCTGAGTTTAATTACTTGCAGAAATTCTCTGTTCAGCGCAATTTAGAGACCTTTTTAAGATGATTTGCACGATTCTTTAATTTGCCCATCTGTCCAGCCAAATATTTATTCTGCAAACCAACTTTTCTACACTCATCCACGGGTTGTGAACTGTCGTCGTCTTGTTGTGGATAATCACCTCAGGTTAGACGAACTGGGTTTCTCCCCACTACTAGCCAGCAAGTTGGCAGTTGAGACCGACATTCACAAAACTTGTTTTTTTGCTTTTTTCTCTCTCGAAAAATGCAAATGATTTTGGATCAAAGCGTTTCTGTGCAGAATCCCGCAAACAAAATCTTACATTTGTCGCTTTCGTCGATCACTCTTCCCTTAACCCTTTAAAGTCAAAACCACAAAAAAAAATTGTTCATTTTGAAAATGATTATGACTGGTTGGCAGAATACGTGTTACCTTTAAATGTAAATTAGCATCTATTTGTGTGTAATTTTCCATATTTCACATAAATTGAGGTAAAATTACATCGAAAAAAAGGTAATCTTCAACCATCACATATTTCAACCTCTCTTAATAAAACCTTTTTTACTGTGTATATTACTTACGTTCATTAAACTACACTTTGTAAATATTCAATAAACTTTTGTAAATACAATGATTTCAAAAAGTATACAACACTATATTAGATAATAAACATTTTATAAAATTTAAAAATAACACTCAAAAACTAAATAAGAAAGGTAAATCACAATATAATTAAGTAAAACCACGAAAAAAGATTAAAAACCGGCCAGCAAAGGGTTAAGTCTGAGTGATGATACCACGTTGAGATTGCTGGGTGCGAAATGTTTGGACAGCCAACTGTCAGGTGGGTTTCGTCGTCTAATGATGCTTTCAAGCAGGTACCACAAAATCGGTCATCGCCGTTTTCATGAATGGAAACTTGTCATTAGCAAACTCTGCCTGAGGGGGACTTTTCAGGCCGAGAATATTGCTAAATCCAGATTTACGACGTGACACGCATCGTGAGATGAGATTTGCTCTGAGAATTAGGTGGTTGACCGAAAAATCTTCCCCCTGTTTTAGGAAGGAAAGAAAAAAGTAATTAAAATGGCTGCGGAGTGAAGGTTTGAGGATTTATGATGATGACTGTTTGTCACGAAGCGGAGAGTTGCAGCTAGAAATGGGGAAGGGCTTGGACAGTAAATCACCTGCTCAATACGCTTTGCGTCACCTGGGCTGTAAAGGGTTGTGCAGGAAGTTGGTAAATTAGAGGTCAATCTGCTCGGAACAAAGGACTTGAATGATGATATAGGTTAGCTACCATATTGTGAGTAGTACATACTGGAAGTAATTTTAAATATCTATTCTGCCCATGATCGCATAAATGTCCCATATGCATTTTCATCGATTTCGAGTTATTGATGCAGTTTGGTTCAAAATTGTGTGTTCTTTCGAAAGAGCCTATAACATCCAGTACTTTGTTCTAGAAATCAGGAGGAAATCCAGTTTTTTCGCGAAAACCTAACACGTAGCCTTATGTATGGGACAAACTTCAAATGCGTTTTTCTCAGCTTGCTGTTTTTGCATATGGGACATTTATGCGAACATGGGCAGTATTGCAAATAATTAAACTTCAAATATTAATTAAATTTTTTTTTTACAAATCTAAGTCACTCTTTGATTAGTTCAACAAAAAAATGGCTCTTCTGACTCACAGCAACAGATAACTGAAAATAACTTTTGGAAAACAAATATATATTTAAAAGGTTGTCACTTTACATAATGAACCAATCCATATCTGAAATCTTCGTTCACCACAGGTGACCTGTTTTCGCTGATGCACTTTTGAAAGGTTTGCCCAAAACACTCGCATGCTCGTTCCTCACTAACCAAAGAAAACATTAATTTTAGATTGCCAACATACACGTCTCGATAGAGAAGGACTGTCTGCTGTCTACTAAATCACACATGCTGCTGCTGGGGGTCCAGCGAGATTGGGGGGTCAACACCGAAAGGATACCGCGTTGATCAGATAAAGTCAACACACGAAACGTTTTCATTACCCGGGAGAGATCACTTTCTCGATTAGACCAGACCAGACGGACTACCAGATTGTGCCCCTTGTCAAAGGAGTGCATATTACTCAGACTTAGGGGGACTGCTGAAACGAAAGTAGACGCCAACACTTTTGGTGGTTGCACGGAGCAGGACTTAAAATCCAATTGATCAGCTTACAACTGCGACGGTAGGGTTGTTCGTTTGCTAACTTGAGCTAACACCTGAGTGTACTGCAATTGAACAAGTGACAAGTGCTTTCTCTGCAGTACCACCCTAACCTAACTGCACTAAACGAGATTTGATTGGATGTCTTTTACTTTGTAGAGAAATGATACCTACAGAGTGTACGCGGCGAAGAATTAAGATCAAATCAGTTCGTACGTGGAGCCCGACGTACTCGCGTAATCCACAGACCCACCAGGTTCAGGTTGTTCATAAAATTTAATATTCCTTCTACATTGGTACACCAGACAAGAGGGGGCACACTGTTGACTGAGGGTCTCTTTACATAACTTACACTCAGTCACCGAGGTGCGCTTGATCGATCTCGTTCGACGTTCAACGTTTTGGTGGTCTCTCCAGCGCCGGGACACCATGACGAAGAGGTACTTCATCCTTAAAGGGGCCAATCAGCCACGTATGGTCCACTAACGGCAGTCGGTTATTGGATCACCAGGCCGCGGTGCAGTGCATAATCAAACAGGGTGAAACTATCAATTTCTCACGTTTTGTGAATTTTGTAAACAGATTTCAATTTTCGACCCCGCACCACCGGCAAGATCCGCGGGAGAGCGCGCTTTCACAGCTCGACATGTGGGAGCACGTTTTTGGTTGGATTCGCGCTAGAGGAGGTGGCGGGTGGGTGGGTGAGCTTTTACCGGGATATCCCGGAGTGACGGGACTGGCGGCCGGTACAATGGTAATTATAGTAATTCGATCAAAAGCGCGAGAAAGATCACATCGCCGGGATTTGATCTGCTGCACGAGCGTGTGGCGGTCGACACCAAGCGAGGCTTTTGCGATGGCAAGGTGGCGATTGGCGGTGTAAAAATATTGGCTGTGTCAGATTAGTGTGTACAATGGGTGTAATTGAGGGCTCGGTGGTTGGTCACTGAGTTGGAGGGATATGAGATAGAGATACGTTTTGAGGAATCTATATAAATACATTGAAGGAAAATTCGCGCAAAATTTGGACAAGCCGATTTCTTTTGTACATTTGCGTCTATCTCCGTTTTAACTATACAATAGGGATAAACCTTAGATGTAAACAAACCGTCTATCCCACTAGCTCTAGTTTCAGTTCACGTTGAGTAAGAAAGGGATAGGCTGCTTGTTCACATCTGAGGTTTCGCCTTATTGAAAAGTTGATAATGATGTTATCAATATTGGAATCATTTCATCATACCAAGCAAAACAATGTAAATGAGCCAATGTGAGTTTGTAAACAAAGAGTCTGTAATATGATTCAAAGAGACTTTTGTGTATAATTGAACGCCCAGCGTACTCAAAATAAAAAAAAACATATGTTTCATTAAAAAAAAAGTTTAAAAAATGTTGTAAAATCGCTGCCATTTCCCATCCCCTACTCCACTGTTGAAAATCGATAGCCATGTCATTTTATGGAAATTTAATTTTGATAAATGATTTTTCTATTTTTTTTTTTAGGAGAGACATACCATCAACATCTTAACACTGGAACGCCCAACGCATGTCCAACTTACACGGACGCCCAAGCCTCCCAAAAAAGTTGGAACGATAACTTCAACTCGCTGGTTCTCGGGCATAACTCAACCAATCGGGACGATTCTTGTTTCCAGGGATTTGTAAGAATGTCTAGATGATCCTAAAATTTTGCAGAACTTGATTTGAACAAATCTGTTATTTCTGCGAGCGAAAACATCGTTCCAACTTTTTCAAAAAGACTGCCTCCACGGAATCTTTGGCGATTTTTTTTTACACGCAAAAAAAAAGTTGGAACGATGTTTTTGATCGCAAAAATTACAGATTTGATCAAATTGAGTTCTGCAAAATTCTTCAATCATCTAGACATCTTAACAAATCACTGGAAAAAAGAATCATCTTGATTGGGTGAGTTATGCCCGAGAACCAGCGAGTTGAAGTTACCGTTCCAACTTTTTTGGAGCCTTGGGCGTTGGAATGTTAAGCTATTTCCACAAAAAAATGAAATTTCTGGAAATTTCTGTACATGTACCCCTTGGGGTACCACGAGCGGTCTCAGGGGGTACCGGAAGACAAACCCCGTAATGGCGGACATTTGAATAATATCCCAGACAAAATATTTGAGAGAGGAAAAAAACAACAGATTAGAAACAAAAAATAAACGCAAATTTTTTTTGCAGATTATTTAATTCAATTCGTTTTTGCTAATCATTAAATTTGAAAAAAAAACAGTTTTTTTTCATGATTGATTGATGCATACAAAATGGGGGCTGTCCATACACAAGTGCTATGAATATTTTCGAAAATCTGTACATTGAGATGGCATGTTCTGATCACAAATCTTTGGCAAAGTTTATGATAAGGTTTTCCTAAAAACATTTTTTTCTTTAAATTGTTGGCCAAGCTATGATTCTAAAAAATCGACAAAACACACAGAAAATATTCAAAAAAAAAAAATGAGAAAAATCGCTTGCATTCGATAAGAAATTTTATTAATTTAAATAAAATGTACCGTTTTTTTAAGTTTTTTGTTCATTTTTTTTTCTTTTGATTTTTTGTCTTAAATCTGGAAAAGAAACTACCATCTCTTAAAACAATTCGAAAGGTTGATGAAATATTCTAAAGTATCATTATTTAACATTATTTTGTTGACCTGTCGTTTAGTTTTGCCAAAAAATAAACATAGAAAAAAAATTATTGTAAATGTACCTAATTTTTTTATTGATGTAATCTTGGAACATATAGATCTCATTTTCAATGTACAATGGTACAATGTACAATGGTACAATGTACAACGGTACATTTTTGTTCAATGGTACATAAAAATGAAGTGATTTTTTTCTCAATTTTTCTATTTCAATTTCAAGATCAAGACTTTTCTTCAAAATTATCAAACAAAACACTATTTTGAAACATTATCATGGTGTTGTTTAAAATGTTAAAATGTTCAATGTTCAAAAAAGCAGTAAAGACTTTTTTTAGAGATGAAAAACATTTGAATTTTGTTTAATTGAAAACAGTTACAACTCGTCCCCTTCCAAATCCGGATATCTTGGAGGTCGTCTAAATTCTTAGGCATCTCTATAGGGTATCCAATCATCACATCCCTCCCCCAATTCCCCCGTTGATCGTGAGGAGTCGACCAAAAGGACAAATGAGTGGTAATGTGTCATTCGGCACATTCCTGACGCATTTATTTTCCTTATCGTCACCAACCTAGCTATTGCGAGCTGTATGCTCGGCAAGAGTACGGTCAACTAAGCTAAGCTAAGCTCGAAACTTCACTTTATCAAAATGTTTTTTAATAAAATTTAAAATATTTTCAACATTTAAACAGATTTTTTTCTCCAAAATTTAAGTTTCTCATGCAAAAAAAACCGATATTTGGAATTTAAAAGAAACTCCTATAAGCGAAAACTTTCATGTTTAAAAACTATGGGATACCAGCAGCTTAAGCAAAACGAAAAAGGGGTACCTAGCCAAGAAAAGGTTGAGAACCGCTGCCCTAAAACATATCAGAAAAAATAGTGTTTTTTTTGCAAATCAAGTTTTAGTGAGAAAAATTTAAATTAAAAATCACCCAAATTTTGTTCACCGTGTATAATTTTTTTTCAGGTTAGTCCTTACAACTTTGCCGAAGACACCAAATCGATCAAAAAATTCCTTCAAAAGATACATATTTATTAAATTCCACATATCATTTTTGTATGGACTGCTGCTAAATTTGTATGGAAAATTATATGGACAAACTAATGATGCAAAATAGCTTCTTTGGGCATACCGACGGCACCAAAAAAATTTCAGCCGAATTAAAAAATACAAAAATTAAAATTAATAAAAAAAATACCGATTTCGTAGGGATCAAAAATTATGAAAAAACTTTAAATAGGGAAAAAATAAAAATCCTTAGGTAACATATTTTCTAGGTCACGGATATTTGAAAAGGAAAATTTTTAAATTTGCTATAATAATCTTCTTTAGCCATGGCGTGGGGCAGAGTTCGTCGTGCCTTTTCACAAAAAAAAATAGACACTTTCTTCGCATTTTCTTTTCCGTCTGTTTCTAATACAACTTTTTCACAGTTCACATTTTTCCAATTAACAAAAATTGGATTGTCTCTCCTATTAATCTATCATAAATAATTTCAATACACTTAATTTTTTTTTATTCTCGAGTATAACATAACATGTCATAACATGTCTAAATTGTTT
Source organism: Culex pipiens pallens (assembly GCF_016801865.2). Classification (NCBI taxonomy): domain Eukaryota; kingdom Metazoa; phylum Arthropoda; class Insecta; order Diptera; family Culicidae; genus Culex; species Culex pipiens. The sequence continues at coordinate 152,722,743 of NC_068938.1, forward strand.
CATTGGTATCGGATATCGTATGTTTTCTTGCTTTAGTTGTTGTCCACGTGTTTGGTCAACCCGAAAACAAAAACAGTGTCAAAAATTCAAACTTTTCAATACACGTGCTTAAAAGTTAAGCTTTGCGAAAAGCATCAGAACACGCAATTATTTGAACACTCCAACTTTTAGCAGCAACATAACTGTAACTATTCTGGTTATGCAAAATATTTGAATTGCTTCCCGCCAGTTCCCGGTAGGTTTTGTAAATACACCAATGATCAGTTTTATCTTGCAACACCTACAGAATAATTTCCAATTTTGCTCATGAAATTAAAATCTGTCGTACCGTAAACTGGGGTCAACTGGGACACATGGGGCGAATTGGGACAGCAGTTTTAACCATGTTGCAGCACAATATTTTGATTTTTCATGATGGTTTCGGTTAGAACAGACTCAGGCCAACAAAATGTGTACATCAATTTTCAAATTTAAAAGCTTTAAGTGCTCTAAAAACTGCTGTCCCTATTCAGACTGTAGTCCCGATTCACCCCAGATTACGGTACAGGCTTTATCAGCTCGATTGAAAGTGAATTAAACCCACTCTTCCACCTTCCCACCCTCACATCCCACAGTTTTCACCCTTCGCCGATCACTCCAATTACTTCAATCCGGATTGCACACGTGGGGGCGCCTCCGGACCGGCCAACATCAGACAACGGTGCGGTTATGTAAACTCTCTTCGGCGGTCCGGCGCGGCCGGTCAGTATAAAATATTTCGCAAACATAATTTGCCTCGGCTCGAATCAATCAGCATTAAGTGCTTAATAGACCACACTGACTGATTCTAATCATTTTCGTTGTATTTTATGCTGAACACTTTCTCAGGTGCTGGCTCTAGCATAACACCTTCAGAAGGCGGTCACTTTGGTCACGAGTGCCCTCTGGGTGGGCGCTGCTGGAAAAAAAGCTTTCTACCTCAGGGGGATGTGTGTTATAGCTACGTGTGTGAACCTCCCCAACGATGATGGACGGCGAGGTGTAATTGGAAATGGCAGCAATCACTACTGTTGAGCGATTGAAGGATTTTTTTCTTACTTTTTTTGAGAAATTATATTGGTTTACATTAATTGCCCAGTAATGCAGATAATTGAAACTAACGTGCCGCTGTTTGCTTAGGGCTGGAGTTTAATAGCATGTGTCTAGATGGCCTACGGTGGTGATTTTGAAATGCAAGGTGATGGAGGTAATAAATAACTAGAGCTCTGCGTCTAGACAGAATTTATTCTTCGAAAGGACACAAGACAAAATTTGAGTCAGTTTGTTTGCATAAGGATCTTCATAAAATCACGATGAAAATTGAAATCTAGCAATTTAAATCAATTAAACACTTCCTGCAACACCTACCAGAGTTCCCAACACACCTGTCACAAACTATAGAAGACCACTCTAAGTTCAAAGGTGTGCCTTATCACGCTGCACCAATCTGTTGCCACATAGATCTACGAACTGCACAACTTTAGTGCTATGACTTCACACCTGCCGATGGTCATCTCGGCACGATCTTTGGCACCCATCGAGGTATTGCTTCCTTAATTAAATTCCCCCTTGTTACCATCACTCCAAGCCAGCTGCTGCACTTGTTTGAGCCCCAAACTTGATGCTTATCTTAGCGTAGAGTAAGAATTATTATTTCATTCATTAGATCCCTATTCATAAGCTGACCACACGGCGTAGCTTCATTCATGAGCCGGCGCTCTCTTCACGAGAGTGTTTCATTCTGAACCCCCTTATCGGCGTCCGGAGATCACCATTACGGCTCATAGTATCACTTCAATACAGCCATTTCTCAGATATGATCAACTGATCAGCGCATGGCCTTCACGGGTTTACCGTTGAGACACGACGATCGGGCACAAACAATTCGTCACTATTGCGCGATTTCGAAGAATTCATTCTCCTCAAACATCAGCTTTGATTGTCGGTCGGTCTGCCTAGTTTCGCGCGCGCCGGTCAAGATGGCAATAAATCAAGCTGCCCTGCCCTGAGCTAAGGGTTGCGCGCGGGAGAAGGGTTGGCACATTTTATGGCCGATTCCCTCATGTGGAATATTGGCAATTTTCCTACGATCGATCGTAAAAATTAATAAATGAAAAAAAAACCCGTCCCAAAAGGTGAAGTGGCCAAACCACGCATCACGCCCTTTAGCGATAACACTATGGCGAGTTTGATGCTAATGTAAGGGCAGAGCTAGAGCTGGTTTGATGACTACGGCATAAAGGGTGGACTAATGTGTTTGGTAAACAAGAACATTTGAGCAAAATTTGTGTTTGGTGACAAATTTAGTGATTCACGGTGTCGAATAAAATGTTCGTTTATTGTCCAATTTTGATGGTTTTTTTGAGTTCAGAACATTCATTTACATAACATATCAAAAAACAACTAATATCTTTTTAAGATGGGTAATTTAATTTCAACCTTACACAAACAATGTAAGATGGAATTCACTTTTATGATCCAGCTTAAATATTGCGAGGCTCTTAGTACCATCAAAACTTACAAAAATCAAGTAGGGGAAGGTGTGGCAAGACGACCATATGGGGCAAGAGGAACAATCGCTCGTACGGCCTTAATTCTTACAATTTTGATTATTTCCAGTATGAGGAATTGTTGCTAGCAATGCTGGCTGATTCTACTACCACATACCCGCCAAAACGACGTAAACGCCAAGGGGCATAAGATTGAATGAAGTTTTTTTAAAACCTTTGTTTTCTTATAATATTTGGATGGTACAAAATAAGGCTTAAGGTTCGTTTTTAGGCTCATTTTATCAAAATGCTATTTTTCCTAGATCAGTAGTGTCCCTACCAATGACTTGCACCTATTATAAAGTATGATTTAACTTTTAGTTATTTTTGTTGAGAGCTTTTAAAAAATCTTGTTCAGGTGGGGCAAGTGTACCATATGGATTTTTAGTGTGGAAAAAAATACGAATTGCTGCAACAACATATTTTATTGGGAAAAAAATACATAAAAGTACTTAAAAACTGATAAACAATTGTTAAAAAAAATTGTCCATGCAAAATATAATGATATTATGAAAATTTCCTTTTTTTCATCTAAGTAATATTTTTTTCGTAAAAGCTATCAATTTTTTAGTAAAATAATATTATTTAATCTAAAAATGAAAGAAACGTTTAAAATACATTCTAATCTGATGTATCTAAGTGATAACAGTTCAATTGTTAGCAAATTAACATGATATTTCATGCATTGTTTCTTTTGCCCCAACGGGTTGTTCGTCTTGCCCCACTAGTTGAGAAGAACGTACGGAAAATCAAAATTTTTAAAATCATTATTTTACATTAAAAACAGGATTTTTTAAAAACTTGTTCTATCAACGTCTTAGTCAAGACCTGGAATAAGATGATTATAAAAAAATCCAACAGATTTTTTAACGTTTTGATGGGTTATAACGAGCATTTCCTTAGCTTGTTACACTTGCCCCACTTTCCCCTATTTATTTAAAGTTTATGTTTATCTACAGTTTGCCCAAGACACCAAATTCATGAAAAGTTCCGTTCTCAAGATTCAAACTCTAGAATATTTGAATATAATTTTTATGTGGACAGCTGTAGAATTTGCATGGAAACTTGACAAACCAATGACGCAAAATTGCCTCTTTGGTCATTCCGAGAGGACGGAAATAACTTGGGAATAAAAAAATTTGATGTTTGAAAATACTAGGCCAATAACTAAAACAAAATCTAAATTATTCGCTCTACAGCTTTCCCTCGGCATACTCGATTGCGAGATTCCTACTCGAAACTAGGTGTCCGAAGACTTGATTCACAGTAAAAAAATGTGTAAATTTGAAAGGTGTAATTTTGGAAGGTTGAATATTACCTCTTTTATGACGTTATTTAACCTCAATTTAGACTGAAAATGCGACATTACACCAAAATAGTGGTAAAATTACACATTTTCAGAGGTGAAATTACACATTTTTTCTGACATAAAAGATGTACCCCTTTCCAGATGTAATATTACGATGATTTTTTTTCTGTGTTGTTGACGCAATTGCGAACCTCTTTTTACACCTAAGCTTCCATCCACCCGGGACTCAAACTGACGACCTTTGGATTGTGAAACCAACTGCCTACCAGCGACTCCACCGAGACGACTCCTACACCTGGACTGAGCTAGCGACCTAACCTCTAGGTTAGGCCGGGGCCAACATTTACTTTCCTGTCTAACGGAAGGCGTGATCAAACAAATCTCGTCTCAAAATTTGGCACCAGGACCTTCTGGGATCGAACCCAGGCCGACAGGGTGAGAGGCAACCACGCTTCCCGAGCAGACGGAAATAACGTGCGAATAACATTTTTTGATATTTGAAAATACTAGGCCAATAACATTTTATGTTATTTATAACAAGTTTTGTTATTCGCCGTTATGTTTTTTTTTGTTATTGGATTGTTATTGTAATAACAGACTAATAACATTTTGAGTTATTCTTCGAATAAATCTTTGTTATTCTTTTTTGCTACTTTAACAACTAATCCGATCATCCCATTAACAGTTAAATTTATTTTTCCATAACAGAAAATGTTATTCCCAAGTTTATTAAGTTTAATCAATCCCGAGCAGACGGAAATAACGTGGGAATAACATTTTTTGATATTTGAAAATACTAGGCCAATAACATTTTATGTTATTTATAACAAGATTTGTTATTCGTCGTTATGATTTTTTTGTTATTGGATTGTTATTGTAATAACAGACTAATAACATTTTTAGTTATTCTTCAAACAAAACTTTGTTATTATTTTCTGTTATTTTAACAACTAATCCGATCATCCCAATAACAGTTGGAGATATTCTTCAATAACAAAAAATGTTATTCCAACGTTGTTTTGGCTTTCAACCAATATCAGACCAATAACAAATTTTGTTATGATAACATAAATTGTTATTAAACTCTTATGCAAAAATGGATTTTTCAAGAAGATTCCATAACACTTTTTGTTATTTTAACAGTATTTGTTATTGAAATGGCATGAATTTTGTTATTACCGTCTGCCCGGGATATCAGACCAATAACAAATTTTGTTATGATAACATACACTGTTATTGAACCCTTATGCAAAAATGGATTTTTCAAGAAGATTCCATAACACTTTTTTTATAACAAAAGTGGCATGAATTTTGTTATAACCGTCTGTCCGGGATAGGAAAGGCCCCTACAAAAATTGAGGTAAATAAAAAAAAATACAAAAAATGATGGTAGAAACCTAGGAGAATTGCTTAATATTAATTGATGTGGAGCGAACTTTTTTTATATTCGATAATTAAGACACAGAGAAGAGCTTCTTAACCAAACCAGTTGAAGAATTTTTGCTAGTCGTCTACTGCTGATTTAGGCAATTATTTGCTGTTTTAGCGAATTTTTTATCTGGGAATATCATCGAATTCACTTCAAGTTTTTGAAGACATTTAAAGATTTTCCAAAATCTTAAACACTACATTTGAAAAATTAACAAATCACCTTGAAAAAAATAATAATAATAATTCTTTCATAATTCTCAAATCACAAATACTCTATCTGTCTTATAAGAAAAGAGTCAGTGCTACAAAAAAACAACTCATACCATAATCAGTTTGGGTTTTTTCGGAATTTATAACTTTTCATAACAAAAATGTTTTTTTTTTTTTTTTTCATAAAATTATTTTTATTAGGTCCTTTTCGGTACTGGGACCTGGTTAGGACCGAGTCGGCTTTTGTAATTACATTTGGCTTAATAATTACAGAGGATCTTGTGTGTAAATGTTAGTGGGAGGGGAGCCGATTACCCGCGGCCTACTCGGGGTTAGTAGGGAAGGGATTGATGTTAAAGACAAGGCGTGGGAAGGGAAGGGGGATTGTGTAGGGGTCTTGGTTGGCTCTGCTGGCCTTTGCGTTTTGTCCTCAGCCGCAACTCGGTGTCCAGCTGCTGGGGCGTTCTTGCTTTGCTTCCGGTGCAACCAGAAACGACGGCTTTGTGTGAAGGCGAGTTATACTAACTGAAGGAAAACTAACTGAAGGAAAACTAACTGGAAGAAAAACTAAATAGATATATTGGAATCTAAGAGGAACTGATAGATTGGATAGAGAACATCAAGGTCTAGTTGAGATAACGCGTCTCGCATCGGAATTTCTGGTGGTCTTCCTCGGGCCCTGAGGGTAACTTTCAACTTAATTCTGTGAGCCTGGTGATCTGGACACGCCCATACGAGATGGTCGATGTCCTGATAACCCTGCCCACAGTCGCATAAGTTCGTATCACTCATGTTGATACGGTACAGATGAGCCTTGGACAAGTAATGGTTCGACATAAGGCGGGACATCGTTCTGATGAATCCACGCGTCAAGTCCATTCCCTTGAACCAGGCTTTTCTTTGCACCTTAGGTTGTATGGAATACATCCAACGTCCTTTGGTGTCGTCGTCCCATTGATTTTGCCAATCCAGAAGCGCACGCTGCCTCGGAAAACCGTAGCATTCTTGTAGGCTGATTGGCCTTTCAAAAATGTCTCCACTCTCAGCACCCTTCTTGGCGAGCAAGTCCGCTTTCTCATTACCCGGAATCGAGCAATGAGCGCGGACCCATACCACCGTGATGCTGAAGGACTGAGCCGCCAGGTTGTTTAAAGTCTTGCGTATTTCCGTGAGGAAAAACGCAGACTCCCTGGTCGGCTTCAGAGACCGGATAGCCTCAACAGAGCTAAAGCTATCGGTGAAGATGAAGTAGTGGTCAGGTGGCATGGTCTCGATGATTCGCAGTGCGCAGTAAACCGCGGCTAACTCTGCGACGTAAACCGAACTCGGGTCCTTCAGCTTAAAGAACAGCTGATGAGATTCATGATGAACACCGAAGCCCGTACAGCCGTCGAGCTTGGAGCCATCGGTGAAGAATCTGTTGTTTGGAGGAACATGGCTGTACTTTGATGCGAAGATCGACGGTACAACTCCCCGCAGAAGATGGTTTGGGATACCGCGAGTATCGGCTTTCATGGACGTGTCGAAGCCAATCAGGGTGCTGCTGGTTAACGGAGGCGTGCGCTGTACCGTTGTGCTCGGGCTCCATTCCCACGATGACATAAAGTCATAATATAAAAGCATGCGCCGAGACTCAACGTGAAGGTTCAGCAACGTTTCAAAATTGTCAATTACCAGTTTATTCCTGTAATCACACCGGATCAGGAACCGGTAAGACAGTTCGTAGTAACGAGTTCGCAGAGGCAACACTCCCGCCAAGACCTCGAGGGTCATGTTGTGAGTTGAGTGCATGCATCCCAAGACAATGCGAAGACTTCGGTACTGTATCCGCTGGAGAACCAACAAGCGTGATTTCGCAGCTGTTTGGAAGCAGAAACTGCCATATTCCAGCACCGAGAGTATCGTTGTCTTGTACAGTCGAAGCAGGTCAGAAGGATGAGCACCCCACCGGTTGCCAGAGACGCTGCGCAGAAAATTAGTTCTTTGCAGGCACTTTTGCTTCAGGTAGTTAATGTGCTTCCCCCATGTTCCCTTCTGATCAAAGATGGTACCCATGTACATGAAGTGGTCCGACTGCTCGATAGTCTTTCCCGACAGAGAAAGATTGAGCTGCGGCGGTTCATGCTTCCCCGTAAAAACGACCAGCTCCGTCTTCTCCGGAGAGAATTCAATACCCTTTCCAACTGCCCAATGGGCCAAGTTGTTCAGGGTATCTTGCAAGGGTTCTAGCAGATCGACTTCCTTCTTGGCAGCGATTGAAACCACTGCGTCATCTGCGTACTGTATAAGGGTGCAGTCTCCGGTCAAGCAATCATCGATGTCGCTGACGTAGAAGTTATACATGGATGGACTAAGGCGTGAGCCTTGTGCCAAACCCATGTAACTTATCCGGGTGATTGCCAGATCACCTTGCACAAAGTGCATGTGTTTTTCTGACAACAGGTTGATGAGGAAGTTGCACATCGTCGGATTGAGACCGCTCCGCCGCAGCTTTACTCCCAACACCTCGATGGAGACTGAATCGAATGCACCCTTGATGTCTAAGAAGACAGAAGCCATTTGCTGTTTCTTACCACGGGCTATGTCGATCCCTGTGGCCAGCAAGGCTAGACAGTCGCTTGTTCCCTTGCCTCTCCGGAAGCCATACTGCGTGTCAGACAGCAAGTGCTCTCGTTCCATCCATGGTTCGAGGCGGTCGAGGATCATCTTCTCCAGCAACTTGCGTAGACACGACAGCAAGCTGATTGGACGATACGAGTTGTGGTCGGACGCCGGCTTACCGGGCTTTTGAATGGCAACCACCCGGACCTGTCGCCATTCGTGTGGAATTACGTTCTGCTCCACCAACGTGTTGAACAGTTTCAACAGACGCTGCTTGGCGACGTCCGGAAGATTCTTCAGCAAGCTGAACTTGATCTTATCCGGACCAGGAGCAGTATTGTTGCCCGTCAATAGTGCTATGGAGAGCTCTACCATCGAGAAGGGAGGATTAGCATCGCTCCCATCAACAACGTCGAATGATGGTTGTGTCGGCACCGAGTCCGGGCACACCTTCTTGGCGAAATCCAATATCCACTTGTCCGATTTTTCCACACTCTCGTTCGGAACGGAACCTCTACGCATGGCCCTCGCAACGCGCCACAGAGTGCTCATGGACGTATCTGCTGGTAGTCCTTCAACGAACTCCCGCCAGTACATTCGCTTCTTCCGCTTCAGAGTATTACTGTACCTGCGATCAAGAGCTCTATACTTTTGGAAGTTCGCTCGGATTCCACACTTGCAGAAGTCCACATAAGCTTCAGACCTGGCCGCCGAGAGATCCGTACACTCCTTGTCCCACCAGGGAAGTGGAGGGCGCGTTCGTATGTACGGTCCCGGGACGGGTTTTGTCTGAGCTTGTAACGCACTGTCATAGATCAAATTAGCCAGATACGCATATTCTTCAAGCGGTGCCAACCCATCTCGCAACTCAACTCCAATGGATACTGCCTCCGCGTACTGTTTCCAGTCGATATTTCGCGTCAGATCGTAAGGCATCTCCACCGTTGTCGATTGCTGTGGGCCATGGCTAACCAGAATAGCGATCGGCAAATGATCACTGCCACGAGGATCTTGAAGCACGTTCCAGTCACAAAGAACTGCCATACTGTTAGAACAGAGCGACAAGTCGATGGCACTCGCCTTCGTACCGGACGTGGTTGGCGTTGGTGGAGTTGCAATCCGCGTAACTTGCTTGTCCCTGTTTAGGAGGGTCATCTGGAAGTCGTCGCACAGTTCATGAATCAGATATGCTTGAGGGTCTGTCTTGTGACTTCCCCACTCGGTGCTGTGAAGATTAAAGTCACCCAGAACCAGTCGCGGTGCCTGCAACAGCTCAAGCATACCCCACAACTTTTGTCGAGTTAACGACACCTGTGGGGGAACGTAGACGGACACAATGCAAATGTCCAGTCCTCTGATCCTGGCCTGTACTGCGACTGCTTCGATTCCTCCTAGCTTCGGGAGCGTGACCTTTCTAAAAGTGTGGCATTTCCTGACCCCAATCAGTACGCCTCCACCTCTATTTGGTCCTGCCCTGCTCTCTGTGATGATGTTGTACCCCCGGAAAGCTGGCGACTCATCTCCGATAAGAAACGTTTCGCTCAACGCAAACACATCACAGTCCCGTTCGAATGCGAATTGTTGAAAATCGTTTAACTTGGGGGTTAAACTTCTACAATTCCAATGTAGAAAGGAGATGCCGTTTTTCGTTTTTGGTGTATTACCCATCAAAGGAAATGAACGACAAGAGGGGCATCGTGGTAGCAAGCTGTTTCCCGATGTGTCTAGCGAGAGGCTCAAACCGCTTTATGATTAAACGAGTCGGTTCACTCACAAAAGAGCACAGCCATTCCACGATTGTGGAAAAAGGAAGGACTCCTTTGAAGGCATCGGTAATCGGATTCGGTTGAGGAACCGGATTTAGGGGGATCTTTGGCAGCTTGGGAACGGGCTTCAGCGGCTTGAGAGGAATCGGTGCCGGCTTTGGTGTCGGCTTCGGAGCGGGCTTGGGCTTACCCGACGGACCGAAAGGAAAATCCTCCTCGAAGTTCAACGAGTCACTTTCCTTACCCTTGCCGCCAGCGGCTTTTCTGGACTTGGAAGCCTTGTTGCGCTTCGGGTTTGGCCCGGAAGAGTCACTTTCCTCGTCTCTCTGGAAGAGGACCTCCACATCGGAATCTTCGTCCCCCGAATCTTCGTCCGCCAAAGGAGCGAAGCGATTGGGGTGGGTCACCTGACTAAGGATTTCCGCGAAGGACTTCTTAGAGCGTTCCCTCAAGGATCGCTTCATCTTGTCCTCGCGCTCCTTGTACTTTGGGCACTGCCGAGTTTTGTGCGGTTCCCCGCCACAAAGCAGGCATTTTTCAGCCTGCTTTTGGCATTCCACGTCCTTGTGGGGGCCGGCGCACTTTGAGCACTTGCTCTTGTTGCTGCAGTAGGTCTTGGTGTGTCCCAACTGCTGGCAGTTTTCGCAGCTCATCACTCGCGGAACGTACAATCGAACTGGAAGCCGAAGCTTGTACAACTCAATGTAGTCCGGAAGAGCTGACCCGGCAAAAGTCACCCGGAACGAGGCAGAAGGAATGAACTTCTTCTGGCCACCCTCGGTGGTGACGTTGCCCAGTTGCCGGCACTCGAGTACCTCCACAGCTGGAAGTTTAGGGTTCTTGAAGCGTCCCACCGCCCTTGAGAGGTCGACAAGCGACAGACTGTCATCGGTCACCACGCCGTCGATTTCGACTTTGTGGGCCGGAATCCAAACACGGTACTCAATGCAGAACCGCAGATCAGTTACGATCTGATTAGCTTGCACCGCGGAGTTCACGATCACGCGGAGCTTGCTCTTGTTCAGCTTGGTACATTCGACCACCCCAGGATAGTGCTTCTGCAAATCCTTGGTGATCTGTACAAAGTTTAGCGGCTTCTGTTTGGGCCGGAAGAAGACCACCCATTCCGTTTGCGATCCCTCTTGATACTGACGAGGACGAGGAATCGGTTTGTGAGAATGAGGATTCAGGGGCGGGGGGGGATTTGGATCCGGATTCGGCACCGGTGTTTTTGGAGGAACTGGATCTGGATTGGGAGGAATCGGTTCTGGAGTCAAGGGAGGAATCGGGTCTGGAGTCAAGGGAGGAATCGGGTCTGGAGTCAAGGGAGGAATTGGTGGTTGAGGGGGAACCGGATTCGGATCTGATTTAGGACGCTTTCGCTTCTTCGTCTTAGACCCGTCCGAGGATCCCCCTTTACCGCCAGCATCCTTATCCTTCAGGAAGAGGTCCCTGTTGGTAGTGTTTGAAGGAACTCCCGAAACAGAGTCCTCCATTACCACGTCCTCGTCACCCTCAAGGGTTGAATCGGAGTCGAATTCCTCATGGTCCGACTCGGTCGGATCCATGTTTGCGAAGAAACGCGATAAACTAAACGAAAATGAAAATTATGAAACTAATCGCAAAAGTAAAGGAGAAAAGAAAAAAAAAACTAACCAAAAAAAAAAACTGTGAGAAAAAAAAACTAAATGCAAACAAAAAACTCGCCTTTCGCACTCACCGCCGAACTGGCCGCACTGGCTGCCGCCCGCAGCGGGATGCGCGGGAAGCTCGTTTGCGCGCGCTTGTTGTTGTTGTTGTGCTGCCTGCTGCCAGCCACGTAAACAACGGGGTTGTCTCCGACCTGGCCTGGCCGAAAACTGGTCCGCCGACCGCAGTCGACTCTCCGGGGCCGATTCCACCGACCAACGATCGTCTCTCGCCTCAGCTGCCTCCGCGGCCGCTGCTGCTCACTCCTCCTGCTGCTGCTGCTCGGATGCAGGAACTCGTTCCTCTTCCGCTGCTGCACCGCCGCCGTGTCCACGACGACCAGATTGTGGCCTCTCTGACCACCGGAACGGGCTTGTCCGCTCGCACACGCCTCGGAATCGCCGTGAAAAACGCGCCAAACACACCGCGAAAAAACACGACCACCCGCTGAGACTTCTGCCGAAGCAATGATAACAAAAATGTTATAAATTCAAATTGTTGGTTGGTTTTGAAAAGGACATCAACAATTTGTTTTTAGCAAGGCAACTAAAATTTCTTAATCTAGTTCATTTCCTAAGCATTTTTTAAAACAGTAAGAATCGGGATGTGCGCGTACGCACGTCCCAGCTACCAAAAATAACACACACGAGATATCCACATGAGGGATATTCGCAGGGGTCAACTCGACCCAGAAGTGCAATGGCCGAGCCTCGCCCTGGGGGAACCGCCTTGCTGATCACGGTAACCCCTGTGCCAGGTAAGTATGCCTTCTGGATGTTCGAGGGGATGTCTTTGATGCTGGAAAACGTGGTGATGTAGCGATTCAAACAATTACTTGAAAACTTATAAGATTTTTAAACTGAAACTGGTAAAATATTTGGTGATAGAACTGTAGGTAGAGATATTTCAAATAAGAAGCAAAAAAAATCGTGTTGTTGAACTATACAACAGTTAAAATTATCTGTTAAAAACCTGCATTTTGATACAACCGGTATTTACAACATTTAAGAATTGAACACAATTCTCCAATTAGACAAAAGATTCATACAAGATACAAGCTTCCAACAAGATTAAAAACAGGTAAATTTCTAGACAAAAAATTAAAGTTTCACTAACCTAACAAGTTTCCCAGCATCAAAGACATCCCTTAGAACCACCAGAAGGCATACTTACCTGGCACAGGGGTTACCGTGATCAGCAAGGCGGTTCCCCCAGGGCGAGGCTCGGCCATTGCACTTCTGGGTCGGGTTGACCCCTGCGAATATCCCTCATGTGGATATCTCGTGTGTGTTATTTTTGGTAGCCGGGACGTGCGTTCGCGCACATCCCGATCTTAATTAGCTTAAAAAGTTGGTTGGACAGTGCATTCAATTTCGTAAGAACTGTCCAGGTGAAAGTTCATCTACCGTAGCTGGAGAATCGTGCCAGCATAATTTAAAATCTGGAATTGAATTTCACTTCACCTTCATGCTGTGAAATATTGCCCTACAAACCCGGAAAAAAACTGACTACCAAACTACATAACACCAGCGAAACACAGCTTCTGGTGCGGTTGAAATTTGAGTCACCATTGTGTAGAACCCGCCAAACGAAAGTTAGATAACAAATTTAAATAATCCGTGTGCGCCGGCGTGACACTTTGGTAACAGTTCTCAGAGACCCTGCTGTAGTAGGAGTCTCGCCAACAATGATTCAATGGTCGGTCGCATGTCCGCGCTACTTATGGTCATGGTTGGGGTTTTGGAGTTGGTAAGTCACCGCGGCTTGCTGTCTTTGAGGTAGGAGTTGTGGTCCAAAAAACACCTTGGGGTATCTCCCCCGCACGTGGAAATGGATCGTACTTGAGAGCAATTGGGGATGTCAAATTGGAGTTTGGGTCATTACACCGAAAGTTGTTATTTTGTCCAAGAACTCATCTATGAAGATAGAACCGTTTGAAAAATCACTATAGTTTCAATTGAAGGACTATTTCATCAAATAATAAATGTTTATGATTTGTATTATTTCGTTACGTGACTAGTTTCGTGAATTGATTTCGATATTATCCACATTTTTTTCAGACATCTCTAAGGCATACTCAATCTTCTAGTGTGGCATGCCAACGGCTCGTTGGAACTCGAGTTCCGGGCAGGCCTGTCCTGTCTGTCCGCATTCAATCAGCTCCACCAAAAGCTATTTATTGTTATTTTTCCGCTCATTTTCCCCCCACATACACTCACATTTCTGCAGGCTCTCTAATATTATCATTACGGACCAGACATTCCACAACAAGCAGGGACCTCGTGAGGCAGGAGGAAAAATAGTTTATTTTATGTACTTTAGGTTACAGTGACGGCGAAAGTGAAAATCAGGAGAGTTTGCTGTCGGCAGCTGAACCACTCAAAGCGTATTCCCCCAAGAACAGGCATTCCTGGTGGAGCTGGACTTTCACTGATTTGTTTTTTTCTCGGCCCCGGTTGGTGGAATTGGCAAATGGAATGGCTGTAAAAGCTTGGCAAAGGGTTTGTTTTTTGAACTACCGCGACTAAAGTGCCAATAAAATTAGTCAAATTATTGATACGATTGAGATAGTGAACGGCTGTGGGGAGTCAGCAGTTTGGTTTTTGTTGTTATGAGATTTGTTTCAAGATTTGTTTGAAATCCGGAGCCCCTTCTGGAAGACCAGGTGTTTGTTTGAAAATTGATCTTAAACAAGGTATCTTCCGGGAATAGAATTCTTCAAAGTAGAACCTTCTACGATTGCGCGACATAGCCACAAAAATTCGCTGAATGGTTGCTACCGCATTTTGTGCACCTAACACGTGCGCAAGAGTCAAGAGTTAATTGCAATAATGAAGAATAATTCTAAAATGTCTGCGAGCCAGACCCAAATGCTGGATAAATAAAACAAATTAATCACTCAATCACATCTCAACCACGAAACCACACCTTCCAATTAGATAATGACAGTTGCTTAACAACTATCCATGACACCTGTCCCAACCCCTATCCAAAAAGGTTAATTTCCAACGAAATGATCTACTGCCCTCTTCTCCTTCTCGCCTCCAAATTCCTTAAACCGTAGGCATCGATCAGTCAAATTACAAAATTCCCTTAGCGCAAGAAAAATGATTCGAAGCGTTTATGTTTCTGCCATGCTCCTTTCACCATAAAGCGCGCGCGAACAAAACCAACCACAACACACTAGTTAAACTAACTAGCGCCCGAGCTCATAACTCGAACTCACTAATCGTAAGGAGGGGGCTTTCTTTCCATCATGATCCGAACCGCGAACCTTTGTGACTTTTGCTCTGGCCCCATTTTTCTGAGGGGCAGGCCAAAGTATAACAATTTGTTTGTGTAAATTTTATGATCTAAAATTTTAATAAACTAATTTTATATTGAATCAAAATTCTCCAAGATTTTCACTTTTTCTCAAAGTTTTTTCCCTCGACCACGGCTAGATCGAGGGGGGGGGAGCAAAAAAATAAAAAAAATATATATTGAAATAACAAGATATAGTTTCAACATTTGCATGGAAAAGTGTTTTAAAATGCATTTTACGCTAGTTCAGTTGTTTTTCAATCATTAGTTTTCAAAAAATGTAAGATTTGACAAAAAAATTCCGATAATAAACATCGAAAATTGTCAAAAATTCAAAACATTTTTTAAAACAACCCAAACATGCTCAACATGATTCTAAACGCAGGGGAATGCATATTAAATTGATTTCAATTGATTGCATTAAAATTTCCATTGAAATTCTGAAGTTTAAAAAAATTGTACCAGCCTCATCACATCAAAGAATCAATTGTTAACAGTGTAATGAAAATTGAGAGACGCGATAAAATCACGTAAAATAAAGATGAAATAGGTATAAAAAAATTAGCAGGTTTTGCATAAATAAAAAAAAGCTTTAAAAAACTAAAACTATAAAATAAATTACTATATAAATTTATTTGTGTGTACAAGTCAAAATTTTTAAACAAATTCAACAATTTAAATCATCTTCTTTTTAAGAACCTCCCTCAAACCAAAAACCCTTCGTGATTGAGAAGCAGGTGTGCGGTTATGCTCATTTCCCAATTGTTTGTTTAATCGATTATGTCTTAATTGAGCTCTGTGAGCGAGCGCGAGAACGCGTGAGAGGTAAATTATGAGCCGATTGAATAAGGTTTGGTGCAAACGCGCGATCCTACCAACCTGGTCGAAACTGAACGCGCTAGCCACGGCTCTAGCTCGGTCAGGTGATAAAAAGGTACACTGTACACAGTTTTAAAAACTTGTTTATTAATTCATTTGTTAAATCAGTCGAATAAGATATCTTAAATTAAATCTTATTTGAATCAGTTTTAAGACAACACAAAAATATATTAATTATGTTCTTTATGCTTTTTAACCTGTGTAGCCTTAGGTTGGAGAATATTTTGATATTTGTTTATGAATTTGGAGCACATGAAGCTGGGCGGTTGAGCTATGAAAAGGAGGGCAAAGTGATTTGAATTATGTTTTGGTTGCTTCAGACAGCAAACATTTTCAGAAGTGCATGCAAAGCATCAAATTGCAAATTGTGAATAGGTGAGATTGTTTGTTTGGATTGCAATTAGCGGTAAATTAATAATAATCGTTTGTAGAAAATATTCTTTTTTACAGATTCGAAGCTTCAAAGATTCATAGATCCAAAGATTCTAAAACAATTAGTTATAATAATATGATCTTACTCATAGTTTGATCTATTTAACGATCCAAAATCCCGCTGACTTTCCATCAATTTGAACATTCGAATCGATTTAGAAAATCTTAAGGGAAAGAAAATATTCCTGTTGAATGATTGAGGCCCACCATCACAATGAATGAATTTGAGCAGAACAACCGCGGCACCACATTATCGCGTTTGATATCTGATTCCGCTGATCTGTCCGGGCCCAGACTGAGGGTCTCAAGCCAGTATGGGTTTGTGCGAGCGGTCGCGTGTTTAATTTGCTCGTAAAAATTTAAGTATTTGAGACTGATTTTTTGTGGCTTTCCTGAAGAGTGTGCGAAAGCTTTGTAACAGCAGTTCCCGGTTTATGAGCGTTTTTTATTCACCACCGCCATGTTTACACATAAAATTAATGCTGATCAAAATTTTATTCTTGATTTTATCGATCAGCTGTAATTTTCATTCTATAAAGTCGTTTCTCAATCAATAATCCACATGTCTCGCGGGAATGGAATATGCAAATTGATTCACAGCATATATAAATTAACGCTGCAGAAAAAATATCTACCAATTCGAATGAAACCAAAAGGTCCTGGAATAATGTTTCGCTTTCGTTCAAGATAAAAATTTATGTCATTTTCCAAAGAATCCCAGCAGGACACTTGCTGTCCCGATTCCCAGCTCCATGCTGTAAATAAAGACCTACTTGCAACGGGAAGAAAAGGGTCATCGAGTAAACTTCCCCCTAAAAACTTCCTTCCTACTTTGCATCTTTCCTGGAGAGCCAAACCGGAGTGCTCCCAGCGTGAAATTTGTGGTTTCCTCTGGGATCCAAGAAATTGCCTAAAGTCAGCCAAAAATGCTGCCTAATGTGGAAGAAGTTTTTATTGATTTTCTACAAATTCATCTTCCAACCCGCGATGATGTCATACAGTCGCGAGAGAGGAGAAGCAGGTTTCGCGCTCTGTTTTCCTAGGCCTTGAACGCGAAAAAAGCGGTCCTCAAAGTCTGGAGATGTGCTCGAATCTCAGCGTCACCTCAAACTCACAGCCGAGGCTGCTGCTGTTGTTGTGTGCTGCGCTAACGATATGGGAATATATAACTATAAAAGAGTTTATCAGCATAATTTGCATAATTCTTCTCCATTTTTCGCCCGGACCTGTTCGACGGTCATCGAACGGCGTGTGTAGCAACTTGAACAGCTGAAATTTGAATTTTTGGAATCCTTTGATTTAACATTACTTTTACAACTTAAGGAATTATTTGTCAAAATTTGAATCTTTGAATCTTTGAATCTTTGAATCTTTGAATCTTTGAATCTTTGAATCTTTGAATCTTTGAATCTTTGAATCTTTGAATCTTTGAATCTTTGAATCTTTGAATCTTTGAATCTTTGAATCTTTGAATCTTTGAATCTTTGAATCTTTGAATCTTTGAATCTTTGAATCTTTGAATCTTTGAATCTTTGAATCTTTGATCTTGAATCTTTGAATCTTTGAATCTTTGAATCTTTGAATCTTTGAATCTTTGAATCTTTGAATCTTTGAATCTTTGAATCTTTGAATCTTTGAATCTTTGAATCTTTGAATCTTTGAATCTTTGAATCTTTGAATCTTTGAATCTTTGAATCTTTGAATCTTTGAATCTTTGAATCTTTGAATCTTTGAATCTTTGAATCTTTGAATCTTTGAATCTTTGAATCTTTGAATCTTTGAATCTTTGAATCTTTGAATCTTTGAATCTTTGAATCTTTGAATCTTTGAATCTTTGAATCTTTGAATCTTTGAATCTTTGAATCTTTGAATCTTTGAATCTTTGAATCTTTGAATCTTTGAATCTTTGAATCTTTGAATCTTTGAATCTTTGAATCTTTGAATCTTTGAATCTTTGAATCTTTGAATCTTTGAATCTTTGAATCTTTGAATCTTTGAATCTTTGAATCTTTGAATCTTTGAATCTTTGAATCTTTGAATCTTTGAATCTTTGAATCTTTGAATCTTTGAATCTTTGAATCTTTGAATCTTTGAATCTTTGAATCTTTGAATCTTTGAATCTTTGAATCTTTGAATCTTTGAATCTTTGAATCTTTGAATCTTTGAATCTTTGAATCTTTGAATCTTTGAATCTTTGAATCTTTGAATCTTTGAATCTTTGAATCTTTGAATCTTTGAATCTTTGAATCTTTGAATCTTTGAATCTTTGAATCTTTGAATCTTTGAATCTTTGAATCTTTGAATCTTTGAATCTTTGAATCTTTGAATCTTTGAATCTTTGAATCTTTGAATCTTTGAATCTTTGAATCTTTGAATCTTTGAATCTTTGAATCTTTGAATCTTTGAATCTTTGAATCTTTGAATCTTTGAATCTTTGAATCTTTGAATCTTTGAATCTTTGAATCTTTGAATCTTTGAATCTTTGAATCTTTGAATCTTTGAATCTTTGAATCTTTGAATCTTTGAATCTTTGAATCTTTGAATCTTTGAATCTTTGAATCTTTGAATCTTTGAATCTTTGAATCTTTGAATCTTTGAATCTTTGAATCTTTGAATCTTTGAATCTTTGAATCTTTGAATCTTTGAATCTTTGAATCTTTGAATCTTTGAATCTTTGAATCTTTGAATCTTTGAATCTTTGAATCTTTGAATCTTTGAATCTTTGAATCTTTGAATCTTTGAATCTTTGAATCTTTGAATCTTTGAATCTTTGAATCTTTGAATCTTTGAATCTTTGAATCTTTGAATCTTTGAATCTTTGAATCTTTGAATCTTCGAATCTTTGAATCTTTGAATCTTTGAATCTTTGAATCATTGAATCTTTGAATCTTTGAATCTTTGAATCTTTGAATCTTCGAATCTTCGAATCTTTGAATCTTTGAATCTTCGAATCTTCGAATCTTTGAATCTTTGAATCTTTGAATCTTTGAATCTTTGAATCTTTGAATCTTTGAATCTTTGAATCATTGAATCTTTGAATCTTTGAATCTTTGAATCTTTGAATCTTTGAATCTTTGAATCTTTGAATCTTTGAATCTTTGAATCTTTGAATCTTTGAATCTTTGAATCTTTGAATCTTTGAATCTTTGAATCTTTGAATCTTTGAATCTTTGAATCTTTGAATCTTTGAATCTTTGAATCTTTGAATCTTTGAATCTTTGAATCTTTGAATCTTTGAATCTTTGAATCTTTGAATCTTTGAATCTTTGAATCTTTGAATCTTTGAATCTTTGAATCTTTGAATCTTTGAATCTTTGAATCTTTGAATCTTTGAATCTTTGAATCTTTGAATCTTTGAATCTTTGAATCTTTGAATCTTTGAATCTTTGAATCTTTGAATCTTTGAATCTTTGAATCTTTGAATCTTTGAATCTTTGAATCTTTGAATCTTTGAATCTTTGAATCTTTGAATCTTTGAATCTGACCTGATTCACGCCACAGCATAGCAAGAAATGATGGCTGAATTGAAAAATAAACATAATCATCACAACGTCTTGAACTTCACCCATGCCACCTAATCATTATGACTCACAAACACACATCCTGATGAGTCAAGGATGCCACCAGCTAGAAGTACCCGAACCTGACCCCATTCACTTTCCGCACCATTTATGTGTGAGAAACCTTCGTCAAACTAATAACATTTAATCAGAATCAGCCCCTGCCGTAATTATGGGGACTAAAGGCAGCGCATCTCTCAATCAAAACATTGGCGGCGGCCGAACAAACGCGGAAGTGTTGTTGTCGCGACCAAGGGAGATGATGCCCCTAGGGCTGACAGGTATAGGCCAGCCAGCCAGGTGCGGTCCTTGGACTCTGACGACGGACGTCAAAACAATGGCTTTCCGAAGATTAATTTCAATCCCGTCACTAATGCGCGACCTCATCTATCAAATTACCTTGCAAATTGTTCACGCCGCCGCAAGCGTCACCCTAATACGGGCCCAGAAGAGGTCGCGTATCATCTACTTTAAGCCGTGTGTGTTATAAAGTGTTTATAATTTAATCAACCTTTCCTCCTCGCCTCAGCGCACTTCCTTTAAACAGAGAGTTGGCGGATCATCAGACGAAATCAGACTCTGCACCATATGTGCGAAGATCTGCATATGAGTCGGCACCGACCGAAGACTCGGGCTG
Organism: Culex pipiens pallens; assembly: GCF_016801865.2. NCBI lineage: Eukaryota > Metazoa > Arthropoda > Insecta > Diptera > Culicidae > Culex > Culex pipiens. The sequence goes on from NC_068938.1 coordinate 152,743,127, forward strand.
AAGATGACGAACGACATCATGTACGGTCGGTCAAGGTTCAATTAGGAGCTTGTATTCAGCGGCTTAGAATCGCGGCCAGGTCGCCCGGACAGAAACGGTCAAGTTCGGGTCACCAGCGATATGACGTTTGTGATGAGGCGCTCAAGTTAAGTGGGTAATCGCAGGTCGACAACTATCCACGCACCAATTATGACGGATGGTTCGAGTGGGACAGCTGAGAGGGAGCAGCTTGCAGTTTGGATGCTGCAGGGTAGGGTAGTTTGGCAGTAACTGTACCGAACAGGATGTTTGTTGGATAGATTTGGTCACCAACGGCGCCCGCCGTACCAAAGTGCAGAATTGGACCTCAACCAACCCATCCAAACTACGATGTTATGGATTTAAACTGATTTTACTTTTAACGAGTTGGACAACAATTTCCATCTTACTCCATCAATAGACGTACACCAGGTTACTACTGTCCAAGATCGGTTTCAGGGTCCGCTTTGTAGGTTTGTACTACAAGGCCGCAAAAATCTCATTTCGTGTAAACCACAGAGCATGTGTTGCTGGTCCGCTCAAGCAGATAATTGTTTTCGCGAACCTCAACGCGTTCGACCCGTGTCCGTCCATACAATTATGTTCTATTCGGGTGACCACTACAGGTTGGACGACCCGGGGGCCGCGGGGTCTTGTTTCGGCGATATGATTTGCTTTGCGCGAGATGCGAACTCATTGTTGTTTCGGCGATCAAATATGGTTAGGCAGATCGCGCGGTGGTTGATGGCCCGCGGCGGGAGTGCGATATTGAATTGACTTTCGACAGGTACTGGCAGGCAGGTAGGTGACCCTGGCCCTGGCCTGCTGGCAATGAAAAGTGACTAGGAAGTGATTTGAGTGCTAGGAAGGCTCCATGGTCATAGGGTGTGAAACTAATCAAACCGGATGTTGTTATTCATGACTCATTGGAAAGGTCTTTCAAATACCTATTAGATCAAGACAAGACAAAGGAAGAGATATCAATACTACTCCACATCCAAGGTCCCAAGGATCGGCATTGACTTTAACACTCAGTTTCATCCGACGAGCAGCCCTGAGGACATTTCACATCTCTACAACCTCCTCCAACCTTTCCATGTTCCTCTCGTGTCCGTCCCCGTTCCGAGGTGATCATCATCCGCGCGGGTAAAATAAATCATTCCAATTTAATGGCCGGTAATCATTCGTCCCATCGAACAACTGAAAACAACTATCATCTCGATCGATCGACGACGACGAAACTCTTTGTTTTATTTTTCCGCCCCACCAGTGCAATCAATATGCAAATGCATGCAATATGGACGGCCCCCTTCGGCGGCGGAACGACCCGCGAGACACGCGACGGACAGTGAAATTCAAGTTCACACCGGGAAATGTCCCTGGATGCATCAAATGGAGCGATTGCAGCGGCATCCCGAGCAGAAGTTGAACAACAAAAATGTTTTTATTGGGATTCGAACTCAAGTCATGCGGTATTGCCAGCGCTGAAAATTACAAGAATTTGCTCGGGGCACAAACGTACTCACGTTTCGACTCACAGGATATGGTTCCACGGCGGTGATAATTTCTTCCGATGATTTACCGCCAGCCGGCTAGAGCAGCGGCATAAAATTGCCATTTAACGGATTGGAGGCTGTAATGGCCAGGTAATGGGTAATTTTTCAGGCTGATCGATCACACCTGGAAATTCCCTGACGGCGGGTGATTTGACGTCATAGGAAGAGCTTGATTTTCTAAAATGAACATTTCATAGAAGGGCAAATGTCCGTAAACTGGGCCCAATCATTTACTTATTTTTGACATTTACTGTCAAAACATCTAAACAAATTGATAAGCAAATAACCATTGTACAACTGTTGATGAAATTATCTAATACAAGGAATTATGAGTATGATTTGTTTGAAGTTAGCAAGATTGAACAAATTCAATGACTATTTCTTTGTTATTTTATGTCACTTTTTCTATGACTAAAGAATGCATTTGGCATCATATTATCGTTCATACAATTTTGGCAGCTGTTCATAAAAATTCTATTAAAATATTTGAAGAACTATATTTAGAAATTGGATTTTCTGATCGATTTGTTGCCTTCAGCAAAGTTTTAGGTATTGCAGGAGCACAATTGTTGTAAAAGACTTTTCGATTGCAAACTTGATATTACGTTGTAACGTATGAAAATAAATCCCAAAAACAAGACTATTTTTAGTTACAGTTTTGAAGAAATCATGTTTTTTTTCGAAAAATTGGATGCATCCAAAAATTATTTCACTTGGTTAGTCAGCAGTACAAAAAGGATTTTATTATAGGCTGAAGTATGTGATAAACTGGAAAGTCTCAATTTCTCTTTGGAGAAGAACAACATAAGAAGAAGCTTAGCTTAGTAGACCCAAAATAAAACATTTACGCTCTTCTTTCGGAAATTCCGTCACCCCAACAGGTCCTAACCTAAAAATAAACATCAAACTTTTATGCTCCGATTATTCCACGCTACTTCCCCCCATGGCACTCAAAACTAACTCACAAAAAAAAAACACCGGACGTACGATTTTGAATTTTTACGATTTTCATCTAATTTGAAATTCCAGATCGAAGCGCTAAATATCTCGCGTGAGCTTTATCGAGGGACACCCAGCAAAGGGGGAGCTGCGATCCTTTCACTTTGGGGCGAGAATCGGGCCACCTATCAGGAGTGTGCGCGGTCACGGCAAGCCGAGTTTCGGTCGTTTTGCGTGTGCACCGTTTTGTGGTGCTGACAAACGACTTCCTGATGTGGGGAGTGTGCCCGTGAGTATGGCCGTATGAACGGAAGATTAAGCTACTGTCGACTCTCTGGCTGTCGATCTTCTCGATTTCAATATTGCTCGAGCTGTCAATACCTTTTTCAGTCCTTTCAAGAAGCATGCTTTTGATTTTTTTTTTTTTCATAATTTGATATATACCTCCCGCTCTCGACGGTCCCTTAAATGTTGACAATGAGAGAGTTCACTGTTTATTGAATTTTGATCGGAATTTTAAAATAGAGCGAAACTTGAGATTTGTGAGTGAATATGTTGAAAACTTATAATACAGAGAAGACAAAAGAATGAAAACTTTCATTTCACCTATATCTCAGAAAAGAGTGCAGCGAAACACATTCTCTTTCGATATTTTCTCTTAGTGCCGGCTAACTAAGCACTGCTAAGTAGGTCTTTTAATTAATTGAAATAATAATTTGGTTTATTGGACCTTTTTCAACTCCAGAAATGATTGCAAAAAATCAATGATGATCATGCCGACACCTGCCAAAAATTTAACATCAATTTCATATGTTGCCAATTCAAAGTTTTTCGATAAAACGTCGCTGACATGAAATGAAAATTTTAAGTATCTCACGTTTCACTGCATACAAATTGTGCCATTCCTTTATCGCGCCCATTAAATATTTCACCAAACGATCCCGATAAGAGTGAAACTCACAAGGACCGCCTCGTCCCATTTCTAAATCGATCGTTCCAATAACTTTTCACACTAATCGCCGCCCGAAACAACCCGATATTGGGCCAACAAAGTCACTCCAGGACGCATTCAATTTCCATATCGGCTGCCGGTTGATGGGCTGGATCCACCCGCGATGACGACGACGGGCGCGAATGAATCACCCAAATTGCGAGCATAAATTGCGATCGTAATCAAGCGATGGGACCTTTTTTCAAGTTCCATTTGAGCTGTGATTTCAATTAGCCCCAGCCACCACCCAGCTTCGTCCCTGAGTCACAACAAACAAGCGAAGAACACAAAATAAATAATCATTAATCTGCCGGTAATCTTTCGGGCTTAAAAAGTTGTGGATTTGTGGTCGCCGCCGATCGAGCTGTGGTGTTATTATAGTGCAGATTTGCTGCTACCTTCTGATGAGCGGCGATGGCAAATCGACGGGACGACATTAATGCTCTAATGCTTTTAGCAGGCGCTCACAGGCTGGAGATGAACTCTTGGGTGAGTTTTGAAAAAGTCGTAAGAATTCAATTGAGTTGAACTGAGTTGAGTTGAGTTGAGTTGAGTTGAGTTGAGTTGAGTTGAGTTGAGTTGAGTTGAGTTGAGTTGAGTTGAGTTGAGTTGAGTTGAGTTGAGTTGAGTTGAGTTGAGTTGATTTGAGTTGAGTTGAGTTGAGTTGAGTTGAGTTGAGTTGAGTTGAGTTGAGTTGAGTTGAGTTGAGTTGAGTTGAGTTGAGTTGAGTTGAGTTGAGTTGAGTTGAGTTGAGTTGAGTTGAGTTGAGTTGAGTTGAGTTGAGTTGAGTTGAGTTGAGTTGAGTTGAGTTGAGTTGAGTTGAGTTGAGTTGAGTTGAGTTGAGTTGAGTTGAGTTGAGTTGAGTTGAGTTGAGTTGAGTTGAGTTGAGTTGAGTTGAGTTGAGTTGAGTTGAGTTGAGTTGAGTTGAGTTGAGTTGAGTTGAGTTGAGTTGAGTTGAGTTGAGTTGAGTTGAGTTCTACGTTCTTTTGAAAAGTTCTAACAGAAAATGCATTGTGAACAACAACGAAGACGACAACTCCTCGCCGACTTAGGTAACAAATCATGTCAGACGTCAACGGCCTGACCAGGGCGCGATCAGATGCTCAGTACACCGCCGCCTTCAAGATGATGATGCTACAATTTGTGGGCCATGGCTATTAGAAAAGAGCAGCCAACTGGGATGCAACCCCTGATGCGAAGTGATGATGCGATGCCTGGATAGGGCCACTTAGCTTAGAAGAGCATCATCAACCATGGTATAAAAAAGGTTACGTAAGTGGATCATTTCTTCTGCTGCTTGCAACGTGTACTATTTGGCCTACATGGGTTGATCCTGGCGCGAGACCTCATCGGATTGCTACCAGAGATGCCCTCTGGAAAAGGCTAATCATGCCGACGCCACAGCCCCCATCATTGGCCTAACAAGATGAATGGAGCCCGCGCAGAAGAGTGGTCACGATTCACTTTTGCGGTTCTTGCTCAACGATGATGACTTCTGGGTGAAGGCATATTGCCTCATAAAAGTCAGATGGGGTCCCGCAGTTTCCGACTTTGACGCCCTCCAGGCGGCAGTGTTGATGCGGGAATATCGTGTTACGACGATTGGGAAGTGCAGTGTTATGACAGATTTTAATTGTACCTTACTCAGAGCTTTTCAGAATTGAGTGGATGAGTCATGGCTCAAACCCATTCATGGAGAACATGTAAAATTTATGCTGTAATTTATATTCTAAACTTGTAATGCGCAGGATCCCAAACGTACCTCCTACAAACTCAAAACCCAAACCGATTCGTTCAGCACGCCACACACGGCTCCAGAACTTGCGTTTATTTTAATTAACAAAATTTACTGTTTTCATTATAGATAAAGTCCAAAAGCCGCGCTCTCACATATAATCCTTGCGAGTCAGCCCAGCACGAGAGAGGCTCATATATTACCGCCCCCTTGGTCAAAGCAGCTCAGTGTAACGCCCCCTTCCCGCAACGAAGGGTCCAAAAATTTCTGTTCACACGTTCGCCGTTTACGTGACAAGAAGAAATTTTCGACCACGGGCACGAATTCTGGCACAAGATGCTATCAGAACGCGTTGTTTGTTCGAACTTTGTGAAATTCTGGTTTTCTCAACTTTTTTTTCTCGGTTATTGCACCTCAAACCCTACCTACCTACCCTCGTGACCCTGAAGGTATCACCGATTTTGGGACATCCAAAGAACCGACACGTTGCTGATCTCCGCACAAACGTGAGGAAACTTTCCTGGGTTTGGTTGGGAGCGTCCATAAATCGCGTAACTATCCACTTTTCGCAAGACAGTGCCCTTATCTAACCTCGTGAAATGTTGTTCATGCTATTGTTAGACATTGAAGATCTGGCATCACTGCAGTGAGCACACTGTCCTATATGCAAAATAACAAAGTCAATGAACAAAATACCCACGTGGTTTATGGATCGCCCCCTGCTCTCTGGTGTTTGTGGTGCCAAGTGTCCGTCCGCACAAGCTGCCCTGGTGCCTGGCCTGGCTCGCCTGATAAAACCTGCGGCGATGATTATTTCGGCATAAATTAGCATATTTTTCGGGATTTTTTTACGAGATGATGAAAATGTCGTTGTGTGTTTGCAATGCTGTTGAACCAGATGGCCAAAGTCGCCGTCGTAGCTGGAAACTGGACTGGCGATGAATACAGGTTTTTTTTTGCGGAACAGGTTGGCACGTCCATCAGGTGAAGATGGCCCCTTTGGCAGACACGAACTCCGGCGGTGCATGTGCTCTACAAACAAATAAAAAAAGATTCCTGCGGGAGATCAGAAATGGACGGCTGCAGCTCCGTTGGAGATCCTGTACAAGTTCCAGGAATCTTGGACTGAAGCACGTGTTACATCAGGGAAGTCGTTGATGGCCTCCAGAGTAAACAGTTCTGCTAAAATGACGCGACCGAGAAAGCGACACCAAAGGGAAGCCGCTCGGCGATTCCTGGTAATTCACGCAAAATTTTACTGCTTTATTACAGACTTCCCGTGGCATCTCTTATTTGGACGTGTCGTAAAGTATCACGCGTCAATGCAACTCATTCATTCATGGCAATAATATTTGAACTTTCGACCACAATTAGCGTGATGACTGCTGGCTAGTAGCAGGAAGTTCTTGCTGATGATGAAAACTAAGTTCTTGGAAATGTTCTACCACCCAAAGAGACAGCCACAGCCTTTTTGGGAAAACATGTTGCGTCAATCAGCAATAAAATAATAATAATAATAGTGATTGTGCTATCTTGTCGCATGTTGATTTTGGCCCAAATTGAGTTTAAAACGCCTCTATGTGAAGCTCACAATGCCTCTCCTTTTGGCCATCACAGATCCCCAAAATTCGAATTTAATCCTAAGATATTCAAGAGAATCGAAAAACTCCGTGCATTGTTGTCATTGTTGTGACTTCATATGAAATAAGTTTCAATCTTGTCGTGCTATCTTGACACACACTGAAAATTGCTGTAGCTGCGACAATTGGCCAGGTCAGAACGTATTTGACACACGTGCATGTCCGACTACCGTAAACATTTGTAATCAAATTAACCAACTTCAACCAATCTTCGGGACAATACACAAAATTATCAACCAAGCAAAACGTGATTATTATTGCTTACATTGCGTGTTCTTGTTTTTGTTTATTGTAAACAAGTTTTTCTAGGAACGTCAAAAAGCGACGTGCGACAAGATAGCACAATCACGTCGATATGTCGAAGAAGATATACAGTGGAATCTCTCTTTTTTGTTTTTCAAGGGGCCGGAAGGAGCATGCTATCTGATCGATCATATTACCATTCGATCGATAAGATGTGGCCAAATTTCGTGTATAAACAGAAACTTATTTTGTGTAATTTGTTTCGTTTAGAAAAGTCAAATCTATATAAATTAATTAAGTAATAAAATGTGACATTTTCACATTTCTTTAGTCGATTCTAAAAAGAACTCATATGAATCATCAGCATTCAAATCGTCATATTGTTATTTTCTACTTTTTCTTAGAATTTGAGCTTAAGAGTGAAATACCAAACATCCAAATGCAATAAAACCATCATAAATCCCAGAAAAGCTCATTTTTTCTAGTTCGATCCAGAATTCCTCCGATCCAATCCTCCAGCTCGTGCGAGCATAAACCAGGATTTAAATATTTGATTAATCAACACCTCGCCACCCGAAAAGTGGCCATCTTTGTCATCTGTGTCGAAAAAGTCCACCACCAAATTCATCACCAATTTCCGGCCATCATCGCCACAGTAATAATAGTCACGCGAAAATTATGTCTGATTCATTAGAGCTTTTAGCGGGAACCAGCACTTTGGTGTTCAAATTTGCACATTATAAACAGTCGCCAAATTGTCTCCATCAATGCGCTTCGCCAAACTACGGTCTTTCATGGGGATGGACATTTTGTTCTTGGACAATGTATCTTCTGATGCGTAATAGCCGAAGCTGATGACACATTTTGTGTTGTTCGATCCGTGATCGATTACAACCTTTGACGACTTATGGTGTCGAGATAGCAGGTTGTGGATCTTCCTGCCGACATTTAATCCGTTCGACCTTGAAGATCAACACCAATTACTGACTGTAAAAGGAAGTGCTTGCGAGCCCGCTGAATATGATCCCCAAGTTGGAACCGCCGCACGAGCCTTACGTAATCTGTCATAAATTCTACACGTAGACCCATCATAAGAGGACCTTCCGCGCGCGAGTACTTGACAAGGATCAAGGAGAGTTGTCCACCGACGTCACCGACGCGTTCACGACTTTCATTGACAAACGCTTTTGATCTTGCCTTTCCGAGCCGTAATCGATCTGTCATTACCTGAGCCCTTCGCCGCATCCTCTTCTGTAGCGAACAATCGACACCTCTGCTTTCGATGTACCGTAGCTTGGTGGTTCTCTGGAATACCTCAGTGACCACGTGCACTAAAGCGCAGAACAATTAGCATTATATCTGCAGCTTCAAAATGTAATATAGAGCGAAATTTCAATTTCACGGTATGCAAAGGGTTCAGAACCAGCCCAGTAAAACAACATCTTTATCATCGATTTAACTCATCTCCGCGCCCACAAAACAATCGCAGATCGTGAGCATTGCCGTAATGAAAGAATCTCTCGGGCTGTCATCCGCCAGTCGCATAATAACTTCGACAGACACCCCCAGGCTCGCTCTGTGTGGTGAGGAAATACCGGGTTGGGATGACTTTTCATGAACGCGTTCGGCGCATTATACGTGCCAGACAGTCGAGATTATATATGTTCTGTTGATTCGCGTAATTTATGCATGCATATTGCACAGCATTTCGTGATCGATGTGAACTTTGCTTGTGCAGGCGCGCGCGAAGATAATCTTAACGATTCTTTAAACGACACCGGTAATGTGATATTATCACTTAATAGAGGTTAAACTTTTCCATGAACCCGCTAATGGGTTCGTGAATCGGGGAGAAGTTTGTAATCCAGGATTTTACACCCAGAAATGTTGTCTTACATACTTATACCCAACGATGTACAGATTTTGCACATATCTTACTTATTGGAATGTTGTAGGTCATCCCAGGACTCAATGTGGGAATGTCCTAGGTCATCCAAGGACTACTATTGGCAAACGGCCGAAACAATGAAGAGTGGGTGTGACACGAAATCATATTCAGTTAGTATGGCAGACAACTTTGTTATTACAGTTGGATTGCCTATGTCATCCAAGGACTTCCTGGAGTTCAGTACCTGTGGGCCTAGCGCCACATCAGCTTTAATTAATGGCTTTCTAAATAAATTATTTTATTTTGCCATTCTTTCTGCGAAATACCTAAACCTCTCTCGTCACCTGATCGTCAAGATCTTCAACCAATCAGCTAGGTATCTCATCATCTTCATCATTACCTGCCATATAGTGCCGCAGTTTGGACACAGTAATGTGACACCCCGTTAGGAAACATATTTTACCATAACTCGCATATCATATCGCGCCAACTTTATTTGTTTAACATGTTTATAATGATGAGGTTCTGGCGTGATAGACCGACCGGCTATCAAATTTCCTGCGGTAGGTATGAGACACTCGGCCAAGCCTGGCAGCAGCTCATCACTTTATGATCGACGGCTAATTTTGGCCGCGGTCTCACGGGCGAGAATCTTCTCGTTTTGAATATGCATGTGGATTCCAGTTCAGAATGTTTGATTTTTTAGCAAATTTTCCACCGTTGGCCTTGTTCTAACGCTCGGGCCGGGTGAAAACTTCAACAATCATAAAGTTGTACGGTTTATGGTCACATTCCGTCGTTAGTTCTTCAGCCGAGCGGTTGATTTCGCTGATTGGCTTATGCAAAACACGTGCGCGTTCGCCAAAGATGAATCAGCAACCAGCATCATGTACCCAAAATCGGTAACAGAACTTGCCGCCAAAAATGTCCGTTCTTTTCAGCATTTGTCCAAAGTCACGCCTCCAGCTGAGACAAATCAAACGTTTTAATTAGCCGCGCCAATTCATAAATAACTAATTAGACGGGCCGAACTCACGCGCAGCTGGTCGGTCCAAAAGAAGCCTTTAAGATTCATATTTTATGCTCTCATCGCGTTGGGGATCATTAAGGTTGGGTGGTCTTGTCAACGAGTCAGCCAAAATCTCTTCCCTGGGCTTAGCGTCGACGATGGCCAGAAGTTCAGTTCTCGACATTTAATCTGCAACTTCTGACGAGGTCGAAGACCTGAGGGCGGGTTTTCTATTTGGATGGCTCAATAAATGTTTATAAAAATTAAATTTTCTTACCAAACTTATAATTTTTCAATCTTGATTAGTTGTGTGTTAATTAGGTCATTTTAGGCAGAATTTGGTCAAATCAAAACTTTTCTTTGTGTTGTGTTTTCATTTTCTTCATTTTAATATGTAGATTTTAGCAATATTTTTTTAGAATTCAGTTTAGTATCGATTAAAGAACAAAAGTCAAATGGCGAAAGAACACAAATTCTATTTAACAAAACAGATAAAGGTCAAAATAAAGCCTGCCCAACCACTATGGTACATTGGGTGGCCAAGTTTCCAAAAAGTGACCTTCTCCAAATATTTTTTGGTATTTTTTTCTCGAAAGTAAACATTTTAACTAAGAAAAATCCAAATTTTCAAAGCTCTAAATTTGTTCATTACGGAGATACGCAAGCTGAAAGTCAAAAAATTTAGTAAAAAAATGAATTTATTACGCTTAACAAAATTTTGTTGGACCCCTCCCCAGGGGGGATGTAAGAAAGAGGGGGGAGGGGTTGTTTTCTTAAAGTGAGGATGTATTAGATTATCCATAATTTAATAATATAAACTTGCAAAACAATATATATGCAATTCTGTTGTACTTGCAAATGTATTAAAAGACTATTTATTATAAACAATTAACTATTGAAAAACATGAAAAGTCATAAAATTCGACGTATACCATTGCAATACCATACAATTACCCAAATTTGTATGAAAAAACATTTAAAAAGCAAAAAAATAATTTGGCCGCCTGTTTGTATGGGGGGGGATGGCCCATAGTGGCAACGTCCGGCCCGGGAAGCCATTTCATCCGACCCGCGATGGCTTTCCAGAATAGTTCTATGACTGGCCCTCAAGGCTGTTCAAGAAGTATTAAATAAATAAATTAAAATTTTATCTAGGAACATTAAGTTGTCTCGCTTCAGCAATCAAATGTTGCTAATTCAACTATTATTTGAATTAAGCTTTTTTTTCAAAATGTTTTTGTTTCAAATTCAATCATTCTTTATGTTTGAAGTTAATTATTTCTGCTTATACTTAAAATAAAGATGGCCTTAAATATTTTTAAAACATTGAACAAAAATCCCAAACGAATTAATAACTATTCGATTTATATTTTTGTGTCAAAATATTTTGAAAAATATTTGAGTAAAGGTGCACAACAGCGAAAATATTTTTTTTTTGTAAAAAAGATTTGAATCCAAATTTCGCTTCAGTAAACTTCATCATTCTTCATTGATTTTACTATATTTTTGTGGAGGAAATTAAACTTAAAGAAACTTGCAATTAAAATTTTAATGTATCTGGAAAGTTAATGTTATCAGGGTATTTAATTGCAATCGACAAAGACAATTACAATACTTTTTTGAACAATCTTCTTTTATATATATAAAAAATTTCGACGGTTTTGTTCGAACGCGAATCAGTTCAATACGGAGCATCGGATCGAGGAGCTCTTTGTTGCGTTGGGTTCGTATTAGTCCAAGGAAGGTTCAAACGCTAATTGAACCATTGGCCACTCTGGAACCGATTCCAGAGCATGGGCAAATTGTATGGTAAAAGTTAAGTAAAATCAAATTTTGATCACAGGAGGCTGAAAAATCAAAAAGGCTAAAACGTCAACAAACGAAAAAAAGGCAGAACGAAGTTTGTCGGGTAAGGCTTGTTAAATATAAAAATAATGGAATAAACACTTTTTTGAAAGTTAAACTTGTATTTCTTTCTCAAAATAATTAATAAATTTACTGAAAGGACCGAACAAAAATAATTTTATGAGATATTTAAAATTGTTTACTTTTTAAACTATTATCAAACATTACTTCCGGCCCGTCACTGCTTCAGAAAAAATCAAATCTGAGCGTTTTGGTGTCTTCGAAAAATTATGATGAGTAGTAATCAGAAAAAAAATAATTTAGCTATCCATAAACCAAAAAAAATCAAAGTATTCGCTCTACAGCATTGCCTTGGCGTTTTCGATTGCGAGACTCCTACTCGACACTAGATGTCCGAAGGTTTGATTGTTGAGGCCAATTGCAAACCTCTTTTAACACCATAGCTTGCATCCACCCCGGGGTTCAAACTGACGACCTATGGATTGTGCGCCTAACTGCCTACCAGCGACTCTACCGAGACAGGACCCAGGGAGACGACTCATCTATAAACCACGTGGGCGTTTTAGAGGTGAATGATAAAAATCAAAATGAAAAAAATAGATTATTTGTTACAACAGAATGTTACAAAAATGAGTAATAAGTATTTTTTCCTGGATAATTTGAACTTTCAATTTTGCCCATCACGTCAAATCAATTAGAATATTTCTACTCGAGATTTTCGAATATTTTATAGTACTTTACATTGGTAGCCGCCAAATTTTTATGGGACCTAAATTTAACTTTTAACCCTATGAAAACATCTAAAATCAAAATTATGTTGAAGCAAACGCCGATAACCATGATCAAATTCAAAAGTGATGAAAAGTAACTTACAGGATTTTAAGATGCATTGTATTTTTGTAACAATTGGTAATATTAAACCGGCAAAATAGAAAAAAGTGTTTTTATCAGTAAATATGAAAGTAGAATATTTGAAATCTTGTAATACACAATGGTGATATATTAATTTAAAAACATAAATGTACTTGGGTTGGCTGAGCTTAAAATGAAAAAACATTCAATACACTTCTATAATTATTCATACAGTCATGCCTCGGTTTAGCACCGCATATGGGAGATGCAAAACCGAGGCGTGCATAACCGAGGCACAGAGCTTATGGGATTTTGGCTATATGGGAGACATTGGCTTTAATCGTACGAAAAATCATGCAAACATCAAAAATTATAGTGTTTTGGAATCGGGATGATGTCAGCTATCCATTAAAATTATTATTTCATGAAAATTTTCACAAAACTACGTGTTTTCCTGTATTTCAAAAATGCATTTTTTTTTCTCTAAAGAAACCAAAAATAGATTGTTATTGCAATATGGGTATCAAATGATCAGGATTTTTTCATACATTTTGGATAATAACAACATTTTTAGGAAATACTCAAAATATTCACAAAACTACGTCTTTTCGAAAAAAATACTCAAAATTTCAATTTTTACAATATGGGTATCAAACGATCAGGATTTGTTCATACATTTCGAATGTAATTACAATATTTTTAGAAAATACTTAAAATTTTCACAAAACTACGTATTTTTGAATAAAATACTCAAAATTTCCGTTTTTAACAATGTGGGTATCAAACGATCGAGATTTTTTCATACATTTCGAAAGTTATTAAAAAAAATGAAAATACTCAAAATTTTCACAAAACTACGTATTTTTGAAAAAAATGATTTGATTATTTCATACCCATATTGTAAAAACAGAAATTTTGAGTATTTTTTACGAAAATACGTAGTTTTGTGAATTTTTTTAGTATTTTCAAAAAATATTGTTATTACATTCGAAATGTATGAAAAAACCCGATCGTTTGATACCCACATTGTTAAAAACGGAAATTTTGAGTAACGGAAATTTTGAGTATTTTCAAAAAAAATTGTTATTACATTCGAAATGTATGAAAAAATCTCGATCGTTTAATACCCACATTGCAAAAACAGAAATTTTGAGTATTTTTTACGAAAATACGTAGTTTTATGAAATTTTTTAGTATTTTCAAAAAATATTGTTATTACATTCGAAATATATGAAAAAATCCAGATCGTTTGATACCCACATTGTAAAAACGGAAATTTTGAGTATTTTTTAAAAAATACGTAGTTTTGTTAAAATTTTGAGTATTTTCTAAAAATGTTGTTATTACATTCGAAAAGTATAAAAAAATCCCGATCGTTTGATACCCATATTGTAAAAATTTAAATTTTGAGTATTTTTTTCGAAAAAACGTAGTTTTGTGTAAATTTAGAGTATTTTCTAAAAATGTTGTTATTATATCCGAAATGTATAAAAAAAACTTGATCATTTGATACCCATATTGCAATAACAATCTATTTTTGGATTCTTTAGAGAAAAAATGCATTTTCAAAATACAGGAAAAATACGTATTTTTGTGAAAATTTTCATGAAATAATAATTTTAATGGATAACTGACATCATCCCGATTCCAAAAAACTATAATTTTTTGATGTTTACATGATTTTTCATACGATTAAAGCCAATGTCTCCCATATAGCCGAAAACCCATAAGCTCTGTGCTTCAGTTAAGCACTGGGCCGTGCTTAACCGAGGCAGCTGAACGGTGCAAAACCGGGGCAGTGCAAAACCGAGGCGTGCAAAACCGAGGCGTGCAAAACCGAGGCATGACTGTATATCATTTAGATCCAAATTATTACTGTTCATAAATGGAAAGGATTAAGAATTTTAAGTCAGTTCAAGTGGGAGCGAAACGGTACAGGCGGTCGTCATCCAAAGCATCATCCGCGATTACAATTCGTGAGAACTTCATCAACAAAGGGTGTTTCAGGAAAGGCAAAATATCCCATTCTCAATCCGTACTGACCGCGGCAATGTCCACTCTCGTGACAAAGGGTCGTTAAAAGCATCTCTCCTCGCTCTGGGCCAATCCGGTCATCTTTGTGTGCTGGGGAGGAACCCACCTGACAGGAATAATCCCCGTCTTATGTTCTTATCTCACGCGCAGTTGTTCTGGCCATATTTCTGACCCGGTCCATAATTCATACTCAACGGCTCGAGCTGCTCTTACCTCCCGCCGGCAACGGCTGGGAGGACATTGAGTGTGATGTTTTTTGCGTGGGTTGGCGCGAAATTTGTGGACCTGTTTGAATCCGTCCGCCGGCGTCGCTTCACATGAGCATTGTAGTTAGCTTTAATGTGAACAGTGCGATTAACAACTTAATTTCAAGAAGAGAAGCCTCCACAGAGAGTTCCGTGTGCGACTCCGCTGGGGATGTTTCAACGTCTTGCCAAACCGCATGATTATTCAGAGTGTCCAAACCTGCGGAGCTCTATATCGGTCACTGCCACCAAAAGCCATTCAAATCGAGGTTCGAAACTTAGTTAAACACACTTTGTTATCTTGTCTGATGTCTCGACCCCCGAAACGGTCAACGGAGTCGCGCATCGACTAGGTCATTTTCAAAAACCAATAGTATCACCGCACGCGTGGTCACGATTAGCTTAGTTTAAGATCGCCGTGGAGATCTGACGCCACTTTCGGTGGTCCACTACCGCCCCACCTAGACCTACATCGGCAAATATGTTCAATTGATTTTGATACCAGCAGCGCGAGTCTTTTGACAGCCTCCCGACAGGTCGCACTTTCAATTATAAGTCCCACCAGCAGCCTGGTAGAGAAGCCTAATTTGCATCGAATTAGAAACGTCATTGGGTGCTTGCTGCTGTGGCCGTTACGTAACTTTCGTTTTTGGAACAAGACCCTGTACAGCTGTAGGATCCGAGCCGGGCAAAAGCGCATTCAATTTAGCGAGAAATGGGCCTACCGAGCAATATTTGACGCTTTCCCATCAATCATTTCGGTTTGAAGAATTGTTAGCATTCAGTTATAGCTGAGAAAGATACGGTTTCGGTATGTAGGTTTGGTGTCATTCGAGTAGCGTTTGAAGTTAACCTAATGACACGGACTTGAACATGCGAGAAATGGTTCGAGAGGCAGGGCTCCAAATTAGCTGATTGCCGCTGTGTGTTATTGCTCATTTCTAGATTAAATTTTCAAAACAACCTATCCCTCATGGGTTTCCTATGCAGATAGGGCCTTTTGAAAATTTAATCGAGATTTGAGGGCGGTAAGGCGGGATTTGCATGAAGAGCAGTTGAAATCGGATGTATTATTAGGTTAAAACATAAATTTAGTTTACCAAATATCTGTTCAGTCATTTACAAATCACTTTAGATCAATTTTTTTGAGCTCAATGATTTGATTCGGACTTCAGACTATCGAGTCTATACTATAAATATTTTTAAGCATATAGGGTATTTGGTCCTATTTTGGGCCTACTAAGCAGAGCGTACTTTTAATTTGATGTATGCTCAAAGGCTGCTATATGCAACCTAGCTTATACTATATGAATAAGTTGGTTTGTTAATGCTAATGCTCGTACTTAATCACATATTTGATAAAAATAACATATAACGCTGTTTAAGCTCGAAAAACAAAAACATTTTTGTCCCTATTTTGTGGCGAGAATTTCTGACGTACACTCAAAATATTGTTCACCACAATGTTGCATGAAAATACAGGTGATTATTTTCCATATGGATGTTCATGCCAAATCTACGTGAACCTCTGGAGGCTAGGCTGTATCAATTTTCAAGTGTACCAATACAATCATACGCCACATCACAAGAATTTCACGTTCAGGTTGCAGACAATTCACGCAACCCATGCCTGATTTGAATGTGAATATCATATGATTTTCTACTAACTTTTACAGTGTGGGAGCATTTTCTTCTTCTTTTTATTGTTTTTTAGGATCTCAAATGAATGAAAAAATTTAGTTGTTCTTTTAAAATTTTATTTTCACAATCGCTGTTCATATTCACTAATACACCATCTCAATTAAACCACTCTATACTAGAGAGCCTGGAGCTTATTAGAGAACGGACATCTCAAACCAAAAGTACCAATCGAAGCACGAGACAAAGGACCAATCGAAGCATAAGACAAAGGATTTTGCTCGATTGGTACCTCCGTTTGACAGTTCTCGTGCTTTGATTGGTACTTTTCGTTTGAAATGTCCGTTCTCAATAGGCTCTAGGCTCTCTACTCTATACAATACACTATTTTTTTGTCTGGAAATTCTGAAGGGCATTTTACAAACGCACCCATGGTCCTTAGTTCCGGCGTTCTTGCTGCTCGCGGGGTTCCCTAACCTCCTGCCGTACGTGGCCGACGTGTTCGCCATCAACTTCCTAGCACCGACGTCACGAAAATCAGCACCCAAGAATGATCCGTCGCGGCCTGGGGTTGGGCATTCTTTCCACTTAAAATCGTCGATCATATCAGCAAGCGACGGTCGGGCTCCAACTTGGCACACGAATTTTCTGTGGCGATGACCGAGGCAGCACACAATCATTCCCGTAGAAAATTTTCGGTTCGGTTCCATTGGGGAGGGCTTTGAATTCGGGCCTCCTGTCGTGGAAACAAAACCTGAAAATAGAACATTAACAGAAAAATAAATATTGATTTTCCAATATTTGGCTGTAATGATTTATTTCACTTACCAGAATACGGCAACAATTGCCAAACATTTGATCCGCCAATCGAACTGTTTTAATTTCAAACAACGGAGAACGCCAACACTTCATCCGTTCGACACGAAAATAATGGCTCAACTGAATGGAAATTTGCTAAGTGCCGATCGCCAAGGGCTGAAATTTTCAGACAGGAATTTCACGCAACCTTGCCTGGATTTTCACCACAAAGTTGCATGAAAAGGTGTACAGATTTTTTCCATACCAGTTTCCATGCGGAGGTTGCATGATTCTCATGCAAACACAAAACCAGCTGACTGCAAGCCACGCCTCCAAATTTGCAGGCATGGATTTCACGTGGCATTCGGTTGTGTGAGTGTAAGTTGCGTGAAAACCAAGCAGAGTTGACATGAATGCATGGTGAAAGTTACATGACTCATGTGAAACGTTGTTTTGGACCAAAAATTGGCTGCCACCGGAATTTTCATGCGACTATGTAGTGAAAGGTTTTTTGAGTGACGTCTCAGTCCCAGCTCGTACAGTACAGCCGCACAAGTTCGGTCAACAAAAATGCTAAATAATTGTGATGTTTTAAGCCACAAATCAACATAAGAATGATTGATTTCACCTGCATTACGTGCATAAAAAGCATGAACATCATTTATATCATTCATTTAAGAGTTTAATAATAATTAAACATTTATTACGTAGCCAAACAAAAAGCCCGTAATATGCAAGAAAGACTGTAACATTCGAGAAGCGCACACACACTGGCACAGTTTGTAGAATTGTCAAATGTACCGAAAATATATTCATTTCTCTCCGATATGGACGAAGCAACTTTAATCAGTTATTTTATTGATTTGGTGGCAGTTTTGTGATTGTTGTTGCAATGGGATTGTGCAACCCACCAATAAAAACACATTGCCGGTGGTTGGAGATTAGGGGGATGGCTCTCATTCATGTGCTGAGCGATGAAAACCGGGACGCTGATTGTCAACAAGCGGTAAGAAAAAGTGGTGAAAATTTTGGACCTAATGGGCAAGTAGCAATTTGCAAAAAAAAAGTGAAGAATGATATATTTATTGCATTATTTATAATTTAGGGGGAAAACGTGAATTATTCTTGCCCACCAAAATGAATATAATGACAGCACGAATCATGGCCTATCTACAATCACTTAGCTTAGAAAATTTCACTTAGCTTAGGAATTTGAATCAATGGAAATGAAGCCGAGCTTCTACAATGGAAAAGTAATCAAATTAGAAACTGACGTATGGTTTGAAAAATTTCAAAATCTACGGTAAGTTGACGTTTCAATATCAAAGGTAAACAAACAACTGCATAGCAACGTATATCAGCCCAGCAAAATTTCTAAGTTGATTGTGGATGACGGCCGTAAGTTGCGTACTTTCCTAAGTAACTACTTTACTTAGATGTTCTAAGCTAAGTGATTGTAGATAGCCCATCATTCTCAAGTGGCAGATTCCTGCCAGATTTTGTGAAAGGCACAATTTCGTTGAATTAAGTTTGGTAGACCTAAAATAGGTACTAGGCCCAAAATAGGGACAAATACCCTACTGAGCGCCAAACCAGCAGTATCCAGATCAAAAATGCTCCGCTTTGCCTCACATTTGGAATGGGAGTTCCTTGGCCAAAATATTAGACCCGTATTTTTTTTGTTAAGCGGTTAGAGTGGTACTATGCGAAATAGGGTGGCAAAAAAAATGTGGTTCTGCTTTTTGTTGGCTGTGACAGTCGGGGCAAATGAAACCGCTTTGTGTAAGCAATCCGGACTTGGGACACTGTCTGACACGAAGTAAGTGGCTGGACACTTTTGGGAGGGATTAAACTAAGTTATGTCTTCAATAAACCCTAGATCCTCCTGAAGAAGACTCAAACCAGAGAGTCGAAACGTCGAGTAATTTTGAAAAAACGGTGTTTCATTTGCCCCGACTGTCACAGCCAACAAAAAGCAGAACCAGAATCTACAGTCGTTAAACTTGTCGTAAAAAAAATGTGTTTTTTACCGATTTTCGCTTTTAAAAATCATATCTCCGGAATGGCTGAACCAATTTTAGTTTGCCATGTTTAGTGATTAATTGGACTTTTTATGAAAAATACTAAGACATTTTTAAACATAAAATACACTTACAGATCAAATGAATACTTTGTTTGCTGATTTGATGGACCCGAGGTCAAATAATTTTGGCCAAGGAACTCCCATGTCAAATTTGAACCAAATCGGAGCACTTTTGATTTGGATCTTGCTGGTTTGGCGTTGAATCGCTGCATACATTCAATAAAATTATAGATTTTCGGCAAACATGATATTTTTACCGCAATGGTTCCAATATATTTTCTAAATCTTCAATTTTAAATTATTTTAAAGATTTAAGAAAATCTCATTTAGAAACCTTCCACAATTCGTTGAAGAATACTTATTGAGGTAATTCCCTAGCTCCAGCTCAGTATTTTTTTAAGAAATTCCGTTTGTATTTAATTTGTAGTTTGAGTTTTGCAAAAAACTTTGACAGACCATCATACTTTATTTCATTTTTGAAGGGTCCTTCAAATACCTATCAAACTGTGTAAAAAAATTGGTTCTGGAAATTATTTCAAATGAAATTCTATGCCATGAAAATTTAACAATCACACGATACCCGAAGGACAGTGTTTCATCAAATAGCTAAACTTATCGAATAGTTTTTCAAAAATCATTCCAATGGTGACAAAAAATGGATTGCGAAGAAATATTCAATCAAATTTCTACATCTACATCTACATAGTTATACTGAAAATGCCTATAAATTGAAGATTTTTTTAATTATATTTTAAAAATACATAGTATTTATTTTTTACAAACTTATTTAACCTCCTCCTAGTGGAATATTGTCAAAAGAATCCAAAAATGCTTCACATTTTTTGTTTCAAAATCATGTTCGTTGAGAAAATCATGACACTTTGAGAAGATTAAAATAATGCTATTCATCAACATTTTCTTCATTATAGTTAACAACCTCTTTAAACGTTTCAAAATTTTATGAAAAGTTCTTCTTGAGGTACTTTGAAGACTTCTCTACCACGGTCATTATGATTCCATGCCATTCCGTACGTATTTAATTTGTACTCTTCATTTTTCGTAAGAATCCCAAACCTATCAAAGTCACCCCGTTTTATACTACTATTTTTCTCTTCAAATTTTTCTTTTGAATTTTTCATGCAACCTTTCCATTGCAACCAAATCATGTGAAGCTGTCTTACCATTCCATAAATTGATCAAAATATTAGATTTTCCTTGTTCGATAACTTGTCGCCATAATGTTTGACCGCGAAAGTCACTTCGTGATCGCTGTAACGCGTGCCCAACCGACATTCAAAACCAGCTTTTAAAAAATGGTTATTCAATTAGGGCAAGGAAAAGAAACACAACACTTTAAACAAAAAATGCAAGTCAGTAGTGCTTCGAAAGGGAAAAAGTATAGAAATTATCATCAAGAAAAGGCGCATGTAAGGCTAATTATGATGCCGGTGTTAAATAAAACCACAGATTATTATTATTCATCTTTTTTGTTGCCTTTGCAGTTGTTGTTTCACTTTTGTGGAAAGGGTTTCGCTTTTGGAGACACACACACAGTCGTCGGTTTTGGTCGGTTAATGGTACCACGGTACGACACCGCAACATAATCGGGTCTTGCACGGGGATGGTCCCCTATATCTGATGGCACTAAAGCGTGCTAATGGTTATGTCATCTCTTGGCACGATCTCCCGCCGCCGTGTGGTTTCATGTTCATGCGCCAGGGGACAGTGAACACACACGGTTCAAAATTTGTGTATTTGCCTCAACTTTGTTGTGATGGGTGCCAAACATTCGTGAACCCATTTTTTTCGGCGATGTTCACAGGTTTTGCCGAAAACAACTCCAGTGTACACAGAAAAAAAAATGATGGTAATATTCATCAGGAAATGGTGACAGATTTTGTGGCAAAATAAATGATAAATTTTACCCCAGAAAATGATGAATTTTCATCAGTTTTTGATGAATATTCATCAGGTTAACATTTTTACACATTTTTTATGTAATATTACACAAATAAAGAGGTAATATTCAACCTACCAAATTTTCAACATTCCAAAATTCAACTTTTTTTTTCTGTGTATATACACCTTCGTCATATAAACATGACACTCAAGGGAAACCTTCGGATTAACCTTAAATTACACACTCCCTTTACACGACGATGGTGGTAACGATGAGCCCCACAAACGTTGATTACAACTCACGCAGCGACCCCAATTACAAGGGGTCAAGTGAAGTTGAGGCGGCGTTGGTTTTGCTCGGCACGAAGTTCTGAGTTCATCTTCCATCGGATGCCGGGTTCGATTCTAGTCTAGGTCACGCGAACGAGGAAGTGTTTGTTGGCTGCACTGGGTAAGTACGCGTACTAAGCGTTTGAGATGATGAGCCGACCTTCGCACTATAGCCAGCGAAGTGTGTACTGACTGACCGATCAACGATGACGTTCAACAAGACTGTTGAAATATGGGAGAGTACACCTCGGTCCAGGCACACTAAAAAAATATGAATATTACATTGAACGTAATTATGAATCAAACGTAAAATACAGTCATGTAACCCAAAATCTGATGTAGAATTGAGTTTAAAATGACGTAGATCATCAAAAATCGTACAGCAATTCCTTATAGTAAGTCTAATTTAAAATTCAATTAAATTTGACTGAAAATTACGTTTCTTTTGATGCACATACCTAGAGCGTGTTTTATGATGTAATTTTGAGTGTAATCTAACGCAACTGTACGTTGATCAGTTTGACAGTGTAAAGACAGAAAACAAAACGTCAGCCATCTTAACAAGTGCAAAAAAGTTGCACGACAATTTTGCTGCCGCGCAGTTTTGGGCCGAAAAGTCAACGAAAAACAGCGAAAACGGTCCAGATTGACCAGGACTACGGAACAAACCCGGGTAGAGGTAAGTGTGGAAGAATATTTAATTAAAAATCGTCAAAATTGACGGATTTTCTTTCTGTTTGGTTACAGGTCGTTGAAATGCGTTTGCCCCGTCAAAATCGGTTACCGGCTGCAACCTGGATGCTTCGTCGGTGCTATCTCCAAGGGGACCGGCAAGCACACCTGACCTCCATGGCTCCCGCGTTGAACCCGGAACAACGATCGCAGCATAGAAACCACCCACCTCTTCCGCCGCTGGTGGAGGTCTGACAGCAAGAACAAAACATGAAGAGGGCAAACCCCGGAGACACGAAGCTGGAACCGGATTGTCGGGGCAGGATAACAGCTTCGCGCAGGTTCTAGTGGAGAATACTTTGTGCCATGGCATTACGATCGGAAGAAAAGTGCGCAAAGTAAATTTTAGATTTGTGTGAAATATTCTCGGCAAGTGGACAGTGCTAATTGAGGTTATGTTATGACCGCGAAAAGCAAATGCGTCGTGATAATCTTGTGAAAAATAATAATTGTAAGCCTGATTGTGATTGTGAATGTTTATGCCAAATAAAGTTGTTTTGTCAACCTTTGTTGTATTTTTAAGAGTTTAAAGAAATATGAAAACCACAAACGTTAGATGAGGTTAAAGGGTTTTTATTTACATTCGTGTAATTTTCATTTGATGTAAAATTCAATGCTAATGGGTACCTCGTTGCCGTCGTGTAATTTTCAAATGTAATGTAATTCTACGTCTTATTTGACGCTCCAGTTATGTGCATTGAATCGACAGAAAATTACACGATTTTTTCGAAGTGTGGGGTTATACTATAATTCGATAAGTCGGTGTGATGGAGCAGATTTGTCACTTAGCTGTAGTTTTGATATCATATGAGTTATCAGTTATTTGAAATGCAATAAAAAGAACACCCTACGAAATTGAGGTGATTAGTTGACAAATCTTCAAAATTTGAATTCTCAGAAAAAAAAGTTTAATTTCAAAAAGTTTAAAATGTCATGGTTGAATATTGCTTCTTTTTTGTTTGATTTTACCGATGAATATGTACAAAACAACAGAAATTAAACAAAAACTGATGATGTAAAATTAAGACAAAAAAATACAGAAATCTTCCATGCAAGATTAAAAAAACATAAATTCGCTTCGCTTCGCTTGGAGACGGTGATTTCAGCGGATTGCAGACTGGATTTTGCCATGCAGCAGTATGAGCTACATACATGAAGTTTTATAAAAATGACCTATGATAATTTTTAAATTTTTATTTTGTTAAAGGCAACTCGAATTAATATCTAGAGTTTTCTTTGAAAAGGTCCTATAAGCTATTGTCTTTCATATGTTTATAGGACCTATTCAAAAAAAACTCTAGATATGATCTATTTGCAAAATTGTTGAACCATAATTGATTTTGTCTTGGAAATACACAGCTAAAAAAGTAGTAATCCAGCTGCGTGTAAAAGACCTGGGTGTAAAATAAATATTGCATTATTTTATGCAATTTTATATAATTTTACACCCTGAAATATGTAGCCCATCAGTATGGGAAACCTACTTGACCGAAATGTCACGCTCATATATGCGTTTATCCTAACAACGTTTCATCGGTCTGATGGCCGAGTGGGCTAAGGCGCCAGTCCTCACTGTTAGTGCTGGGTTCGATTCCCGTCGGTTGCTACTTTTTTTTTGTTTTTGCAAAAAATGTACATGCAGTGTGTAATATTAAGTGTTTATTTTGACGAAGGTGATGTGCATGCTTTTGCATGCGATTTTACCATTGGTTTTTTTGCTGTGTATGTGGTTAAGGATTTTTTCGTATTTTGCAAACATTATTCAAAGAGTATTTTTTAGCCCCCTATTTTTGGAGTCAAAAGGATGGCTTCGTATTTTTTTTTCAAGCCCATAGCTAAGACTTTTTTTAAGTCCTTTAAACAAAGGAATCTCCATACTAAGACGGTTTAAAAAAAACTCTTAAAATGCTATAAAAAAATAATATAAGATTTAATCAAATTTAAAATTAAAATAAGACCAACAAAAATCGAGATCCATTTTTCGGCAAATTTTTTTATTAGATAAAATTTAACCTAAAATAACTTATATTCTTCAAACAAAAATTTTAAGGAAAATTTAAATTGATCCAAAAAATTTGGCTGAATGTTTGGAGTTGACAATATTTTTTCAAATACAATTTAACCTTTATTAATGATAAAAATGCCATAAATATTATTATTTTCTTAAATTGTTTTTTTAATCATATTTCGAAAAAGTTTCAAAATTTATTTAAATTAGCTAAAAAGAAGGTAAAACCAATTAGTTACATTCGAAAATCAAATGAATAAGATGTGCAAAACTTAAGTTAAGATAAAATTCTATTTTTTGCATATCCGTCGTGAAACTACTTACTTTTCCTGTAACTCTCGGGCGACGAAACAGCCTACTTTTCTCTACCAAAAGTAACAGAATCGAATCTTAACCCTTTTCAAAACAAATGCTGAAAAGTTCTACTTTTTAGCACTGAAACGGATGCTGAAAAGTTGAACTTTTCAGCACTTGTTTTTAAAAGTAAAACTTTCCAACATTTTTTTTGATTTAAAAGATTTATTGACTAAATATATGGACATTTCTAGATTAAATTTTCAAAACAACCTATCCCTCATGGGTTTCCTATGCAGATAGGACCTTTTGAAAATTTAATCGAGATTTGACTTATAATTCTGTTCAAAGGGTGTTTTTCAACTTGTTGCATAAACAACAATACAGGCTTTGAATAACAAGTTATAAAACTTTTTATTTATGTTTCACATGCGACCCGCGATCATTTTCAATTTCCTTTTTTGTATGGACTGTGCTGAAATATTATCAATCTTTTGATCTAGAAATTTTGACAAACTTTTTAAACCCGTTTTAGAAAATCATATTTAGTGCATTGTATGATAGGCTTCATGTCCAACTTACACATTTTTAAACTAAACCTCCTAGCTTCCGCAAAGCCAATAATCCGTGTACTGTTCATTCAACAACTCGACAGGGACGGAAAAAGGGCATCAAATTTCCTTTTCCACACAACTTCCCTGCTGCGATTTGTCAGCGTCAATTTACCTCATTGGCCAAGTACACTTTCAACGTCGATCGAGCAATTTGACGCAAAGTCTGGGAGAGTCCTGCGCCGTTCGTCGCCTCTGTCGGCGTTGAGCTCACCCAGCTTCGCTACATTAAATATGCTCCACTGGCCAAGAAAACATAACGCTCTTGCTTTCCTTTCGGGCACCCTCCATGGGAAAACCTTTCTTGAAATTATTTTTTTCTACCTCTTTGAGATCATTAAGAAATTTATGCATGGAGCCTGGCGCTTTTTTCCTCAGTTTTTTTTTGCAGTTTAGTGTTGCATAACACCCAAGTTAAGGCTCCAGTTGATGGCAAATCACGCTGGAGCCATGGTTGGTTAATTTTAAACCTTACTCCCTGACGGTTTGTGAGACCCATAAGGAACTATGGGAAATTTATTTTTCCAACCTAATGACAGAGAAATTCCGTTCCTAAAATAGGCTGACGTGGGTGTCTGTCCAGGTTGAGCATTGCTTGGCACGGCGTGAGAGTGAAATTGGTTCAGTTGAGCAATGAAGGTGTACCATAAATCAATTTAATATTAATCCATTTACCTTTCATTTTATTTTCTAAGAGATAATTTTTATATTTTATTTCGTAAATTTTATAGAATTTGATTGTCACTTGTCTAAAAAAAGCACACTTACAAACCGAAGGAAGTTCAGTTCCTCCCAATTCAAAGTCAAGTTAAACACGAAATCTATTGGTGTAGGACAAATTCCATCACGTTGATCATTGTCTCTCTAAATTACTACATCTTAGGAGCGCGAGAGACACCACCAATTTCGAGCTTAATTGGGTGGAATGCTGCTACCACGAGGGGAAAATTATTTGACTACCAGGGCGAAAAATTGGCACTTGACATTGGAGACTGGTTTCCTTTCCCATTCCCAGCGTTGATGCCATGTGGCCATATAAACGAAACGGATGTAATATAAGTTTTGAACGAGCAAAACGCGATGAACTTGAAAACGAGAGGTTTCTAGATCATGGCAGTGACAATTTGAGACCTTTTTGGAGATCAAGTTCATCACTAAATTTTACGACCAAAATCGTTTTCTTAAAAACAATCAGGTTATGTACCTGGTGCTAAAAACATTTGGATTAGAAAAAAAAATGTTTTGCATCAAAAAACTTAAAAATTGTGTTTAAACCACTTTTAACAACTGTCAAAAATCAAGTGACATGTCATTTTAAGGAAAACTTAATGTACTTTTTGTAACTTTGAAGGGCCCATTTTAGAGTGTTAAAATTGTAGAGCAGAAAGAAACAAAAAAAGCATAGGTAGGTAAATAAAGATAACACTACTCGACAAAACAAAACTTGTGTCAAGGGATTCATGATATCTCATCGGTTCCTCAGAGAAAAGGCATCCCCGAATCCGATGCAATTGACAGAATTTGATTTTATGTCCACGCGGACCGATGCGAATGTGGTAAATTTTTTAACATAAAAAAATCGAACAATTTAAAAAAAACCATGCGTCTCCTCCCAACTATATGAGCCATCTACAAAAATATGGAAGCGCCTGGTGCATAGCCATTTCCTTTAAGCACAACGGAAACAACCAATACAAATGTATAAAAAAGTTGTCAAGTTCGGGGGGTCCACAGCTAGCATTTTTTGTACGATTATAAAAATAAATATTAAAAGTTTAAAATTAAAATATTTGAAAAACATTTTTTTTAATTTATTTGTTTACTAAAATTTTATGTTTCTCAAAGGTCTATGGGTATTTCGGGATGTCCATGGTCATCCAAGGACTCCCTAGAGTTAAGATCTATGAGTCTACCGCCGTAACAAGCAAGAGGTCGTCGGATTTTGACCCCGGATCATGTGCGTATAGCATCAGTGGATATGGTAGACTTCTATATGAATGTAATGGGATGTCCATGGTCATCCAAGGACTCCCTGGAGTTAAGATCTACGAGTCTACCGCCGTAACAAGCAAGAGGTCGTCGGATTTTGACCCCGGATCATGTGCGTATAGCATCAGTGGATATGGTAGACTTCTATATGAATGTAATGGGATGTCCATGGTCATCCAAGGACTCCCTGGAGTTAAGATCTACGAGTCTACCGCCGTAACAAGCAAGAGGTCGTCGGATTTTGACCCCGGATCATCTGCGTATAGCATCAGTGGATATGGTAGACTACTATATGAATGTAATGGGATGTACATGGTCATCCAAGGACTCCCTGGAGTTAAGATCTACGAGTATACCACCGTAACAAGCAAGAGGTCGTCGGATTTTGACCCCGGATCATGTGCGTATAGCATCAGTGGATATGGTAGACTTCTATATGAATGTAATGGGATGTACATGGTCATCCAAGGACTCCCTGGAGTTAAGATCTATGAGTCTACCGCCGTAACAAGCCAGAGGTCGTTGGATTTTGACCCCGGATCATGTGCGTCCCGCTCGTGTGGATCAATCGAACCGCGCACTGGACTCACAATCCAGAGGTCGCCGGTTCGAATCCCGCGGCGGGCGCTCTAAAATTCTTTGTGTAAATATGGGTATTCGGCGCCGTTGCTCCGTGCCATACTTTCATACACTTAGGAGCCCAGGGCGGCGAAGTCCTTGTAGTTAAAAGGAAGACACTAGTGGTTGGTACTAGCAATGGTGGCCGACAGCTATAAAGTCAAATTCATGTGCGTATAGCATCAGTGGATATGGTAGACTACTATATGAATGTGTTGGGATGTTCATGGTCATCCAAGGACTCCCTGGAGTTAAGATCTACAATCGATGTAAAGTTATCGAAATATTTAAGTTTGAACGATGAACAAAAGTCCTTGCTTACCACTTTATCCAAACGGCGACCTCTTTTTTGTTACGGCGGTAGACTCGTAGATCTTAACTCCAGGGAGCCCAACACATTTATATAGCAGTCTACCATATCCACTGATGCTATACGCACATGATCCGGGGTCAAAATCCGACGACCTCTTGCTTGTTACGGCGGTACTCGTAGATCTTAACTCCAGGGAGTCCTTGGATGACCATGGACATCCCGAAATACCCATAGACCTTTGAGAAACATAAAATTTTAGTAAACAAATAAATAAAAAAAAAATGTTTTTCAAATATTTTAATTTTAAACTTTTAATATTCATTTTTATAATCGTACAAAAAATGCTAGCTGTGGACCCCCCGAACTTGACAACTTTTTTATACATTTGTATTGGTTGTTTCCGTTGTACTTAAAGGAAATGGCTATGCACCAGGCGCTTCCATATTTTTGTATATGGCTCATATAGTTGGGAGAAGACGCATGGTTTTTTTTAAATTGTTCAATTTTTTTATGTTAAAAAATTTACCACATTCGCATCGGTCCGCGTGGACATAAAATCAAATTCTGTCGATTGCATCGGATTCGGGGATGCCTTTTCTCTGAGGAACCGATGAGATATCATGAATCCCTTGACACAAGTTTTGTTTTGTCGAGTAGTGTAATGGTTTTGCGCTCTGTAATTACATTTGACTTAATAAATACAGAGGATCATGAAGCTTTACTTGCTAAACAATTTTCTTCCGCTTTTAATTGAATTTATCAAAGTTTAAGAGAAAGCAATTAACGTAACCCTGCTGGAATGGTGAAGCTAATCTTGGAAGTTGTATCCAATGCAATGCTTTGAGGTTAACTCTTTTCACTATGTAAGGAGCTTTCCCTGTTTTACCTTTTTCAGTCGGAGCCTTAAATTTGTCGGTTCGTTCATTTGTGGATAGCTCACTTTATCGGCTTTTCAATTTTGTGGCACTGTTAGCAAAAGTTTAGATCAGTTTGAACCCAATGAAGTGGGTCTTACTTAAAGTCATTTATGGAATTTTTGCCTGTGCAACTAATAAATAAAGGCTGGGGGCGCGTGCTCCGATTATGACGCCTACAACCCTACAATTTCACAGTGATCCAGCCGCGTGAAAGAGATTGTAATTTATTGAATTTCCCCCTAGAGTTGAAATTTCCGGAAGTGATCTCTACCGCGCAGGGTCTGATCTCGGTATTGCTTTAATAGACCCAACAATGGCACCCATAATGAGGTGCAATTTATCGAAAGGGACCTTAAGAGAAGTGGTGTAGCTCAACTAAGCAGGAGAGGGGCTACTGCGGAATAATATTTTATGTTGTGCGATCAAAACAGGAATTGAACACAATTTATCACGGGTGAGATTGAAGTCTGGATTGAAGGGGTTGCGTAACTGTGATCGGTAGTACACCATCAGGAACTATCTGAATGATATAGATTGTTTGAAATTGTCATAAATATATGAATGTTTGACAATCACAACATTACATGTTTGGGAGACTTCAACGCATGTCAGCAACAAACCTGTTCATAATGTCAAACTTTTGTTGCAAATTTGTTTCAACATGTCTCAAGTTCAAACAATATGTTTACTAATGTTCTAAATCGTAACATTTCTTTAGACAATTTGTTAATAACATCGAAAAATTTGTGCAAGCTTACCCTTGCCAAATGTATGTTGCATCAATCGCTGCTATATCGTTACTGGCGAGCTGCTTCCAAGAACTGCCATGAACTAACCAGGTTGAATCGAGCAGCTCTAGCTTTACAACATGATTTCTATTTGTATAAACAGCGTTTGTTTCAGCTTAAATCTACGAAAGCTGTCTGTTTTGAATTTAACCCGGTAGACCTTGTAGCAAAAGTTAATTTATGAAGTGTTTAAGCTACCATTTCACGACTTTTGATTTCTTCTATCGAAAACCGCTTAGAATTTGAACAGCTACTTGAAGGAACCTGACGGACTGTCATGTAAATTTCCTCATCTGATAACCAAGTCTCGATCAGATAATCCACATCAAGTTTACAATTTATTTCGTAACCTCAATTAGCTGCAATTTCTGTATCACCGTATCGTGCCAGCAAACTTCGCGACTCCGCGAAAGCGTGGGGGTTTTGGGCAAGTCTCAGCCAAAGTAGAGTTGGGGCTGCCGTGGTGTGGGTACCGGACCGGCGGAATGTTCGTTGGCATGCAAATGATACACATGCAAGCTGAACTGCCCAAACATTAGAGCAGGTAATAAAGAAATGGCGTTTATGCGCTCCTTACAAATTACTCACGATCTCGCAGCGTGGCGCACGCCAATAAAATGTCAGGTGGGTTAGGATTTTTGGAGCTTACGCAAGCGAAGTTCTTTCTCTCTGCTGGATTGAAACGTGCTGATGTTGGTTAGTTTGAATTATAACGGTTTTTGAAAATCACGTTCACGAAAAATATATATTTATAAATGAAAATGCTTTGGAATTAATAAGTGTTTAGATTTTTGCAAATACATTACATATTTTTTATTTCAGTTTAGGAAACTAAAGGAAATTGAAGAGAAGTGTTGAGCCCTTCTATGCGTGAGAGAGGCTACCGCGGAAAAAAATATTTTATGTTGTGCAGGACAGGACACAGGAATTGAACACAATTTATCACGGGTGTACTGAGATTGGAGCTTGAATTGAAAGTGTTGCGTAACTTTGATCGGGAACTATCTGAATGATATAGATTGTTCAATATATAAGTTTTTATTAGTAAATAATCAATTCACAATTTTGTAATTCTTATAACCTAATAGAGTTTTGGAGTTCCTTTCAACTATGATTTGAACTATAATTCATTTTGATGTAATTGGATATTCTAACAATGGATTTGGCAAGAGAAGGAAAAATTTAAAAAAAAAACCTTCTAGATTTACTAAGGAAAAGGATAGAAATAGAAAAGCTTAAAACTAAATCACAGTATGTTTTGTCCATTGACGTCGAAAAACTTCGCTGCACAAGGCAGCTTATCCGTTGTAGATGTACTTCATCATCAGCTCACTGAGAGCTTGGAATTGTTCTGCCTTGTTCCGGCAGGCACGGAAGCGCGTGAGCATCTCTCCAGCAAGAGCGAAAAACTCGGGAAGCGTGAAGAGGTCATCTCCGGTGACGTCTGCTTGTCCCGGTGAAGTACCACTCCCAGAAGCGGCTACTCTAGCGTACGAACCTCCCCAACCGGAAGGGTACGCTGGGTTGGTCGATGGAACCGCTCCGCCGCCAGCTGCTGCAGCGTTCGAGCTCGATGTCTTTGGAGGTTGGCGGGACGCTGGCGCTTTCTTCTTCTTGTCCTGCTCCTCGAGGTACTTTTTCCGCGCGGCACAGCCACGGAAATTCGCCGTGTGGTTTCCACCACAGTTCGCACACTTGACGCGCGCTTTGTGCTGCTGGGCGTTTTCCCCCAGCTGGTCTTTCCGTGGAAGATTGCACCTTTCGGTGAAGTGGGTCTCACCGCACTTTACGCACCGGGGTGGAAGATTGCAATTTCTGGAACCGTGTCCGAATTTCTGACAGCGGTGGCATTGAGCTGCGTCGGCCGGATTCTTCGTATAGAATCGCCACGTCACAAAGAAGCCGTCCAGTGCTTTGATCCGCCGTAGGTCCTGGATTTTGACGGACCCGCGATCGAAGTACAGGAGGTACAAGGTGTACGTACCTGTCACCGTAGTCGATTTTGAGAGCACCTTTATCTCTCGAGGCTTTACCTTGACGCCCGTCAGGTGTTCTTCCAGGTCGGAGATCGGGCGGTCCGGATATCCCTGAAGGACGATCTTCACTGGGACCTTCTCTGCTGGATCAAATGTGAAGAATTTGAAGTTTCGCAACTTCAACTTCTTCACCACCAAGTCGAAATGCAGCTTCTTGTGGGTAATCACTTGCACAGAAGTTTTGCTGATTTTGAGACAATATTGGAGTCCCTCAAGCAACTCGTCAACATCGTCAGCCAACGTATCCAAAACAAAAATTGGAGGTGGACGTCGTTCCTTCGGAGAGTTACACTTTTTCTGCTTTCCTTGCTTGCGCGCAAGTTCATCATCATCATCGTCGTCGCCAGTACTGCTGTTGTCACTGGCGGTGTTGTTTTCTTCTCCACTCAGCATCTCAAATTCGTTGCTGGTGGGAACGTTGGAAGTGGTTGTTGTCGTAGTGCTGGTGGACTGCTGCTGCTGCTGCTGCTGGCCGGAAGTGCTTCCGGATGCCCGGGTCGATTGTCTCGTCCGTACTGGGGACTCACGTGGACGGTATGACACGTGTAAAAACGATGGATCGGTGACGTCACTGGGCACGCTCCCATGCGCGATGGCGGTCGATGCGGCGTTGGTGTGTTTACCTTTCTGCACTCTGCCGGTAGATGAACTTCGCGGGTTTTTCGAGGCCGCACTCGAACTGCCACGGCCACGGCCGGCCCTTGGCATGCTGGAGCAGCAAACTCGCGGGTAAACACGGTTAATTACGGCGAAAAAATCGAAAAGTTTGAGGAGCTCCGAACAGTTGACTGTTGCTGGCTGGTGTTGCCAGTCCCGAATGATATAGATTGTTCAAATTGGTAATATATGAATATCTGAAAATCATCGTTTCACATGTTCTGGGAGACTTCAACGCCTTACCGTCATCTGGGGTGAATCGGGACTTCTACACTATTTTTGTTAATCTGTGTCTATTCTATCCGAAACCATTAAAAAATATCCAAAAACTGTGCAGTGACATGGCTTAAACAGCTGTCCCAATTCGCCCATTGTGCCCCGATTCACCCCAGATGACGGTACTCAGGAAATCTTGCTTTAAACGAAATAAAATTAAACAATATAACTCTGAAATAAAGCTATTCAAAACATTATCACCATTAAAAACTAGAATTGAAAAATTCTTCTATTTAATGCTTTCTTGCAAAACCAAACTGATGGAAAATTTGTTTGCCTTGTTTTTAGATAATCAAATTTCAAATAAGAACAGCTTTTTCAGAAAAAGAAGATAGAGAATTCCTCAAAATTTGTGTATTTGATTAGATCTAATTTTTAATAAAATAACATTTTATTGGAATTGTTACTTTCAACTGCAATGAAATACCATATAAAAATAATAATATGTACTTCTAAGATCGTTGAAAAATTAAGTTTAATCTTTTAAAAACAAAAAAAAATCTTGGTTTTTTTACATTTTATCTTTGAAACAGGTTTGCATAGTTTATTTTTTTATTTTTGCCTGATAAATTGGCTTATTAATTCTAATACTATTTTTCCAAGCAATATTTTGGTATTCTTTAAAAGATTGACATACTTGCTTCATGATCCCTAAAAAATATCAGATTTTATTGAAATTCCGTAAAAACATATAACCCATGTTTGAGGAAACGCAGTACGTAAAACCATTTACAAATTAGTAAGTTTTTAGTTAGTTTTTAAATGTTTGCAGTTAACCATTCAAGCCATTAAAATGTTTCACATTGCTGCGAAATGCACAGTCTTGTTTTCTAATGTCATTTTTCAAGCTAATTATGATACTAAAAAACCTTAGTTTTGAATAGAAAAGAAAGAAATTCCTACACAAAATCTATATACATAAAAAATTTCGACGGTTTTGTTCGAACGCGAATCGATTCACAACGGAACGTCGGATCGAGGTGATCTTTGTTGCGTTGGGTTCGTATAAGCCCAAGGAAGGTTTATACGCTAATTAATTGACACTTTGGCCACTCTGGAACCGATTCCGGAACATCGGAAAATGGTATGGAGAAAGTAACGTAAAATCAAATTTTGATCACAGGAGGCTGAATAAGCAAAACAGCAACAAACGTCAACAAGCGAAAAAAAAAGGCAGAACGAAGTTTGTTGGGTAAGGCTTGTAATTAATAAATAAATTCAAACAAAAATGCATGATGTTAAAAAAAATAAATCGAAATTCAACTAGTACTTGTTTTTGCTAAGAAATAAAAAAATATATGTACAGCCATTCCACGTCAAACAGAAAGTCTCCAAATCAAAATATATCTCCGGAATGGTCCAAAAAAACTAGCTGAATATTTGAAAAGGTCCTATGAAAATTTCATTTGCCGATTTCAAGGTCTCGGGACCAAAGAGCCCATGTCTGAAAATATTTTCCACTGATTCCTTGTAATATTGACGTAGACTTACGTCTTTGTCGAAGGTACTGGGGTGCCATTCCAAAAAACCCGGGCCGAAGGCCCTGGAATATTGCGTCATCCGTCAATCGCTTATATCTTCCTTCCCTCAAATCGAATCGGCACGATTTTGGTTCCATTCGATTCGAAAATTATTCAGCAATTTGCTATTAAATTTTCAATGTTGGCAAAATAGTTTAACTATTGTAACAACTCAATGTTTTAAAATGTTTTCAAAATGCAGAGATTTTGCAAGCAAAATGAGCGCTTCCAACTCACGGACGGGAAGGTCAAGTACCTATTTTGAGGGGAAAATCACACAAGCAGCGCGACCGGTACCGGTCGCGAAAAAGGAGGGGAAGTAGCGGGCCGAAAACATATATAAGAAACTGCGCCAGATTTCAGACCATCATTCACGTCTCAGACGTCGGACCGGCAGCAGCAGCAGGAAAGCTCAGCCCAGAGCAGCAGCAGCAGGAGAGAGACCAGAGCAGCAGCAGCAGCAGGAGAGAGAGGGACCAGAACTGCAAAAGAAGCGCGCATCGCCTTCTCGTCGTCACCGTCAGCCAGTTGCCTCTCGATGGCCGGACCGTTTGGATCTTTCGTGGTAGGGGGTGAGGATTTCCCAACTCTTCGGAGTTGCCTCACTCCCCGTCCCTCGTCCCACCCGTGATGAGTCGGTGAAATGCCTTTCAGGAACTAGTGTTGTTCTTCGGGGGTGACGGATTGCACAGCTTTCTGAGGCTGCTCCCCCCCAACCCCTCTCTCTCCCCCGCATTATGCTACCAAACTTTCATTCGGTTCGTGAAAAAATCGTTTTTCGTTCTTCTCTCCTCCATTCGATGATTCCATTGTTTAAATAAGGCTTTCTAGTCAAAGATTTACCAACACATTCAATGTATGGTTACATGGCAGTTGCGGTCCGATTGAGTTGACTGGAGTGTGTAAGTTCTGTCTTGTTGGGGGGTCCATCTCCCATTTACGATCTTATTCCGTTAATGTATTTCAAGTATCTAGCTAATTCTTCAAAATTAATATATGGAAAACTCTATGTCCACATCTCAAAACTTTACGTAGTCTACGCCATTCCGGTTATGTCTGTGACATAACTACTTTGACTTTTTTACATAACATATCAAAAAATTGCGAATATCCATTAACACGGTTCGGAGATATGATTTTTTTAACATAAAAAAAATGGTTTTTCGACGCGCCGCGCGCATAAACGGGAAAATGACGAAAACGGGTAAAAATCAACTTTTTTCACTAAAACTGCGAAAACTTGAAAATTTCAGCGATGACCTATACATATTAGAGTGGGTACGTTTTTCAAAAAGTTCTCGGATCAAGTTTTAATATGGTTCCCCTTGTAGGACATGCCCATAGGGACTTTCCTGCCAAATATCAGCTCATTTGGCTGTAAACTGGCTGCGCGCATCAGGGTTAAAGTTTACATGGGAATTACTATGGGAAATTGGAACTTTTTGTTCAAACCCTCGTACAGGTCTGGGACAATCACGCGCCAACTTCTGGTATGGTCAGGCCTAAGTGGAATGGTCTGGAGAACACTTTTCCCGAAGAGAGCATATGGATTCGTTGTCCCTAGACCTGGCGCATCGGCAAACAATCCGTTGTCTCCGGAATCAACGGTTTTCCCTGAAAAAGCATCAAATTTTCCTTAGCATGCTATGAAAGCTTGATGAACACCGCGACGCCATACGTCAGGCAGCTTCAGTTTTAGTGAAAAAAAAGTTGATTTTTACCCGTTTTTGTCATTTCGTCGAATCAGTGGAAAATATTTTCAGACATGGGCTCTTTGGTCCCGAGACCTTGAAATCGGCAAATGAAATTTTCATAGGACCTTTTCAAATATATGGAGATATGATTTTTTGAAAAATGTGGTTTTTGCGAAAATCGACGAAAAACGCAATTTTATGGACCGCCCTATTTCGGATAGGACCACCCTAATCGCCAAACAAAAAAATCCAGATTTTTAAGCGAAGATGGCGTTACGAATGATGAACGCCCGAAATGTCAAAATCGTGCAGTGGTACCAACATTAGAAAAAAAGTTTGGCTGTCATGCCATGGCACACTTTTTTTGTAATGTTGGTACCACTGCGTGATTTTGACATTTCGGGCGTTCACCATTCCTAACGCCATCTACGCTTTAAAAATCTGGATACGGGTCTACTTATTTGGGCCAAAGAACTTCCACTCCAAATTTGAGCCAAATCGGAGCACTTTTGATTTGGAGACTTCCTGTTTGACGTGGAATGGCTGTATCCAGGTTTTTAAGCGAAGATGGCGTTCGAATGGTGAACGTCCGAAATGTTAAAATCACACAGTGGTACCAATATTCCGAAAAAAGTGTGCCATGGCATGACAGCCACATTTGTTTTCTAATATTGGTGCTACTGCGCGATTTTGACATTTCGGATGTTCACCATTCAAACGCCATCTTCGCTTAAAAACCTGGATAACTAGATTTTTGAATGTGAAAATTCGATTTAGAGACTCATCCTGGGACTGTCCATTTTTTCAATATTTCATGAACATGATCCACTAAGGGCGGTCGGAAAAACCTCTCACCGGGCTGGATTCGGCCTGCGATCCGTAAATAATTTATTGGGCCCGCCTGCTTTTAAAGGAAGGGAAAAAATATTTCCGAATGTTACATCATTTATGATGTAACACATGAAATATGATTTTACGTGTGATTCAGCCGATTCAACCGTTTACATCGAATCTCAAGTTTACTTCAACTGAGTTTACACGTCGGTTTACATGTGATTCATATTTTCAGTGTCGAGTAAATTCACACTTTTTTTCTGTGTAGGTCAAAGATAGCGTTGGCATCGGCAGGTTCACAGTAATTAGGGGAAATATACCCATTTTAATCACTCTAAATCGTTCGACCAATTCTCTTTAATGTTTAATGATTCATTTGTAATTAATGATCAAAGTGTTGATAGGCCGATAATAGAAATAGGCTGAAAATGGGTATAGTTCCCCTATCTTCAACCTTTTCATTAACTGCAATAGTTATTTACATCACGCTGAATTGGGTCCTAAAATGAAGCTTAGATTGCTGATATTATTGTTTACAGCGATAAAGCTTATTTTTCTGAGTAAAATGACCCTTTGTACGACCACAAAGAGTTTAAAATGGATTTTTAAATCAATTTTGAAAAATTAACCTCGCGGTCCTTCTGACAGAAAAGCTCCTACTTGACAGCTCGTTCCAAGGGACCATAGTTGATCCATCGAAAAAATGTTGTCCTGTCAAAAAAAAATTTTACATAAAAATGAAAAAAGTGATCAGAAATGGTTTTTAAACGTGTTTTTTACCGTTGTACATAAAAATTGACATAGGACTTTAGTACCCAATTAGCTTGAATAAAACGTGTATTCTTCAATT
Source organism: Culex pipiens pallens (assembly GCF_016801865.2). Taxonomy (NCBI): domain Eukaryota; kingdom Metazoa; phylum Arthropoda; class Insecta; order Diptera; family Culicidae; genus Culex; species Culex pipiens. The sequence continues at coordinate 152,781,028 of NC_068938.1, forward strand.
ACGATCATGCTCCCATCGTCCCATCGACGAGTCCCTCGCCACCCAACAAGCGCGACGCCGACGCCACTGCGCGCACGCACACTCTCTAACGCGCACACAACTGTCATTCTCATTCATACATTCCCCACTTGTGTAAAAGTAAACAAACCTGTTCCGGGGCCTTCCTTCTCACACGCACGCATCATGCAGTCAGATTTTGTCAGATTTTGTTTCTAAAGTTTCGTCTTGCCAGGAAAAATCAATTTTTACGTGCTTGTCCGAGTGTTTCCACGTCGAAAAGTAGTTGAGTGGATTTGGTGCTTGGCAAGATGATGTCGAATAGCGTAGAATTTGAGGAGGAATTCCTCTTTCCTAGTAAGTGGCTTGAAAGTGTGTCTGAAAGGCCTTGAATTAATTAGGTGCGTTTGACACGTTCCAGCTCCGGAGCAGTTTTACAAGTCCAACTATGAGCAGATCCACATTTTGTACTCCACGGGGGATGAACTGCTGGAACCTCCGTCGCTGGAGATTCTGGACGGGCAGGAGATGGAGGAAATCATCGATTATGAACCGCAGGGCGAAGAGGAATTTCTCCTGGAGTCAGAACAGGACCAAGCCATTGCATCGATCGTTCCAGAACAAGCTTCGGCCGTGTGTTGTTCACTCTGCCTACGGCGTTGTCCACAAGCTGTGGCCATTCAGTTCGAAACGGCTGCCGAATGTCAGGAAAAGCTTAAGAATGTTCTCCACCTGAAGTTGGAACTGGCCACTGAAAACTGTGCCGTTTGTCGAACCTGCTGGAAGCTTGTGGAAACTATCGCCGATTTTAAAGAGTGCTGTATTAAGGCGGCCAAGGGCACCAAAAAGATTTCCAAGGGTTTGGTCTACCGGGAGGAAACTGACTCCTGGCTGACCGAGGGAACGGCCGACCTCATTGGCCGCATGCAACAGACCGTCAAGGGTCACATGGAAAGAGTCGACCGGGCGGTGAAGACTGTCCCCCGGAAGAAACCAACCAGGAACGTGATTATCATCCCGTTCCCGGATCCAGCTTTAACAGAGGAGGTCGCTATGGAATCAGTGGAAAACGAAGAATCAAATAATACCATCAAGGAGATTGTGGTGCGAGAGTGTGGAAAGTGTCAACGCCGTTTCGACACCGAAAGCGGTTTGCGGATTCATACGTCGCGCTGCAAGGGCCCGACGGATGCGGACGAAAGCTGGCACACCTGCTCGGTGTGTTCCGTTTCGTTCAAGGGGGTCGTTCAGCTCAACTATCACATGAATAAGCATAAAGGTAAGAGAGGATGGCGCTAGGACTGCTTAGTTCGGTTTGGTGATCCGTATGACATGCCACTTCACCGACATCCACTGCTTGAAACATTCTTCTGCGGCTTAGTCCGCTCCTCCCAGGAAAAAGTACACTATAGCGCGACTGCCTAATGATAAAACTTTGATCATTTGACCGATTCTTAGCGAAGCTACACCAAAATGTCACTTTTTTCAATTTTCAATGTGATTTTTTATATGAAAAATTTCATTTTAATTATGATCTAATAATTGCAATGTGCTTTAAATGCGTTTTCTTACCTGAAATGCCAAAAATATTGACCAAATAAGGTCTGCAAGTCATTAAATGGGAGAGGAGTTTTTTCATAAATCTGCTCCTTTCGTTGTCCCGTCACGAAAAGAAATGGCTGGCAAAAACTCAAATCTCAACCAAATCTTTCAGTTCAAGGAGCAAAAGATTCGTTTTTCAATTTGTGATAATGTGTAGAAGAGCAAAAGTTTTAAAAAATCAATCTGGCAAAACTGTGTCGATTTTTTTGGTGTGCCTTTTAAAATTCCAGTTTTACGATGTTGTCCCGTCACGCTACATTTTCATTTCAGGAGAAGCACAGGTTTAATATTGTTCATTATGCATGTCATTTCTATGTTGGAAAATCAATTATCTTTTCAAATATGTAATAACATTGGGGGGTTTCTTCTTTAATTGTGCCACTACAGCCAAAACGCTGAAAAAAACTTGGGAATTTTTTGAAAAGGAGCCGAAGAATCGGTCATTTACACATTTTTTTTTTTTATTTGATTTTTTGTTATTTAAAAGAAAAGAGAAAGGTCACATTCATTAAAGCGGCCAGGCCACGGGATAGAGTGTAATAAATAACCTTGGGTTTTTTTAAATTATTTTTACGAACCAAATTAGGGATCCAACCGTTCAAATGCCGCAAATCGTGCGAGAAGACCTTCTACAGTGCCATGACCCGAATCAACCACGAAAAGTCCTGCGGCTCGATTGGCCGCATCTGTCAGATCTGCGGCGCCGTGCTCAAATCCGAGGGAACCCTGAAAAATCACATGGCTTACATCCACGGACACGCCAGCCTCCCGTGTACCATTTGCAGCCAGCTGTTCAAGTCACAGTGAGTTGAAATTTTAGTTTTCTTTTTTAAGAATTTAAATTTTAGTCAAATTTTACCCATTAGGAAAGCCCTCCGCCGCCACGTGCTGGTCCACTCGGGCGAACGGAAGCACCCCTGCAATGTGTGCGGCAAGGCGTTCAAAACGAACTACGCGGCCCGGGTCCACATGCGGATCCACACCCAGGAAAAGCCCTTCCAGTGCGAGCAGTGTCCGGAGGCGTTCGCGGTCAAGTGTCTGCTCAAGGCGCACGTGACTCGCATCCACGAGGCCGTCAACTGCGATGACCTCTAGGGCCTAAACTTCAAAGGTAAAACCAAATGTTTATTTACAATCCGATCACTTTTTCCTGCGTGTGAGTGTGCAAAGTATTAAGTCAGCGAAATCATTTACGTCCAATACGGTTCAAGCGATTTTTGCTTGAAGGTGAGTTTATCACGTTTATCAGCTTAACAATTTTTAAGTGATATAAAAAAACAACACACATTCTGAAAGCACAGTATTAACTTGCTCATACAAATTCAAGCTATTCTACAAATTGATGGAAATCAAATTTTCCACTTGAATGTGAACATATTTATAATTTTATGTGTCATGGGTTAGTTCTAAGTTCAAAACCGTATCTTGTCAATGAAATAGCATTTGTGTCATATTTTTAAGTTTAGCTTATTGGCGAAATATTCGATAGATTACCTGAATACATATTCTTCTATCGCCCCAAAAGCATACACTATATTCATGCTCGTGGGGTGGATTGCTAAACCGAGCTTCTCGAAAAATTCTCAAATTGATACTAGATTTGTAGATTGATAGATTGAACACCTTGATAGTCCAGTTATTTAGATCGAACACCGTATAATCCAAAATAAGCCTATAACTATCAGATTAATTCAAAAAAAAATAACTCAACTCATCTGCGATACTTTAATTTTCTTATCAAACACATATTTTTATTATATTCTTGTGTCATATAACCTTATTTGGTTTTGGGTTGTTGTACTGATAAAATCACTTTTTGTACTAATTCAACATCAAACGCATATTTTTCTAGAAACTTTTAAACGATTAGATCATTCCTCTTATTTTAATACTCATTCCTTTTCTAATCCAATCTAATGTGGTGATTAAGAACAAAAAAAACAACTCTTCAAAAAGAAATCTAAAACATAATTCAATTTAGCGTGTAATGCAAACCGTAAATTGCGTAACCTTTAATGAGAGTGTTATTGAACTTCAAATTTGACACATCGATCTGACCGTACACGCGCATCCAAAATCAGTCAGATTCCGTTAACACCGAATCTACACGCTAGTCCAGGAAACACAATTCTGGGGTTATTTTAACTAATTTTGTTGTCGAAAGTGAATCAAGACACTTTGACGAGGAGTTCGTCATTTTTGAGTTAAATTATTATTTTTTCACTGGACCTAGAAATACATTGGTAAAATGTATCCAAAATTGGTAAAAAGAAGCTGAAAAAAAAATAATCCGTCAAAATTACACGCGCATTAAAGTTACGCATTTTAAATCAAATTGAATATTTTATTCTTGTACTAAAATTAAAACGGAATCACCACAAAATGCCATTTTTGAAACAAATTCAGCTTTTATACCTAGATTTAAGAAATGATTTGATTTTTTTAAACGAACAAACTCATTTTACATCGCATCGAATCCAAGCAGGGAAAAGAGAGAAAGAGAGGAAGAACCAGTCAACAAAGGGGAAACAACGCGGGGGCAAACGAATAGCTAGAATAGTTCAAACTGAAGTGTGCATTACTAGAGTTGTAAGGAAAGACTGGAAAGAATTAAAGAAATTGAAACGAGTTGTGAAGAAGAAAATTGAGGAATAGCATCGAGGAGGAGGCACAAGTCTGGATAGATCATTTCACTTCCATTTGAAAATATAAATACAATTTATATAATACTCTCGCACAGGTCTCTTGAAAGTGGCAACCTTAGAAGCATATTACAGGCAAACTCTTTAAACATTTAGAGCAACTGCAATCTTGTAACTCCAATAACAATCCGATGAATAACGTATGAATCTCAACTAATCAAGAAAACTTAACGAAACTACAAAACATATTACCCGCTCTGAATGCTGTTAGAAAAGAGACCTCGTGTCCCAAGAATATATACTCCCTCTCGTAGGCAAGATTTCACGTACTAATCTTCATATATTTTCGACTCTAAGCTTAACGCTGAAGTTTTCTAATAAAGGCAATGAACATCACCACGCTGGCTTCTGGTTCGCTCTGAAAGAAAATGCCCTGAAATTTAACGCATAATTAGCACTTAATTTCTTCACCCGGCTTCGGTTTCCCTAAAAGACAACGATTTCGTTCACACGTTCCTCTCAATTTGGTTGACTTTATTTGCTTAACTTGCTTTAATCATTATTCAAATATAAATTAGTTATTATCCGCTGCTGAAGACAGAGTATTTGCATTTACTTAAAAAACAATCATTGCATCTTGGCCGTCGTTACCGAGTCAAAGTGTATTCCGGTGTAAAATATGATCCACGTCACCAGGAAGCATGCAAACGACGTCATAAATCCCTCCTTAATGATCTCCCAGATTCCGCCGTAGGCTTCCTCGTCAACCGACTGATAGCTGGTCGAGTACAGGTACACGATGCCGCAGTTGATCAGCGCAAACAGGGCCAACGCGATAAAGCCCTTCAGCGGGACGATGCCCATCACGACGCCAATCAGGATGCCGATGATCTGCCGGGACCAGTAGATCACATCCAGGAAGTCGTCCTTCTCCGCCCATTCCGAGTTTGGCTTCAGTGCCCGGTCCCAGATTTCCTTGAAGCTGCTGCCGCTGGCGCTGCCAGATTTGGCCGATTTGGTCTTGTTTTGTACGGGTTTGGTGGCCATTTTTTCAGATTCTCTCCGGTTAGGCTAGAACAAAATTTAAAACAAGCATTAACACCGGATGATGGTGACAATATTTAATTTGTATGAAGAAAAATTAAACCGGCAACATGGAGTTAAACTTTCTGTCAAGTTTCTGTGAAATTGCCCTCGATATTCCCATAACTCTTCTACGACTCCGACACCGGCTTCTGAAGATTTAGCGACCCCATCGACGCCAACTCCGCAGTCCTGATTTTAAATTTCGATCAAACCCTAAATCTTAATTTGATTTTCATATTATTTCCCTCGCAAACATAAAAAAAATCAAAGTTAATCACAATAATTATTTATTTACTTTACACTGATGTGTCCTTATGAAAAATTAAGCTAGAATTCACCTCGCACTTCAAATTTCAGTGATTTTTTTTTAAAGACACGTATCCTGAAAGAATCCAACGTAAAATGTATGACAGACACGTGTCCCCTATGCAATCCCACTAAACATCAAAATCAAAACATTTAATTTATAATTAACTCTCAGCAAACGGGCGAAAATCTTACATTAAAATTAAATTAGAAGGCTAATCTTGTGACTTACACACTCGTAAAGGGAAGGGAGCTATAAAAATAGTCTGTCACGTACCGACACCAATACGGTATAACGTGAAGGTGTGCGCGAACGTGTAAGCGCACACTCTGACAGAAACAGTCAAGGGTATGGTGCCAAGGTTGTGGTGGGAAGGTGAGCGAATGTCAGAAGAAGGTTCGGATATTACGTTAAAAGTTATTTTAATGGTTATTTAAAACATTTTTTCCCTCCCTGCTTTTTAATTCTTTTTTGGGCACTTGAATCGTAGAGGAAAATTGTGTTTTTTAGATAATAATTTTAAAAGTATTAGAATTTTTTTCAAACATTGGTTTCGCTAGCAAACTCATATAAGAAGCTATCGTCGAACGTCAAAGTGTTGTGGTGGGAGAACTATGACCCGAGCCTCGAGCCAAAATTCCCACTGGGTGGCTACAAGCACGTTCAAAATTGCTCAATTTTCTACAAGACCGAACCTACTCAAAAAAGAGTCAGATTTATGTCAATTTGACTCAGAAAACAACTACAGCCATCCCTCATATTCGGAACAGTTTACAGATCGGCCAATGTTCAAAAAATCATAGAAAATCGACAATTGAACTTAATGATTCGCTTTTACCTTCATTTGAAAGCTTTTCTTGCGATCTTTCGAATGCTGTATCGAACAGCTGCAAATTTTAACTTTTATATCATGTTTTTGAAGAAAAACTTTTACCCTTGAAATCCACAAATTCGGAACACTTTTTTCTTACGGATGTAAACAAACTTTGATTCTCTCCAGGAGCATATAATTTTTACAAAATAATGACTTCACACACTGAAATCAATGAAACTCAAGCTTATGTTATGTTTTATGACTGGTCTGATATTTTTTTTGTGAAAATATCAGTTAAATTCAGGTGTTCCACAATTGTGGGAGGCACAATAACATCCCACAATTATGGAACAGGCAATTAGGAGGCAGTGTTTTGCTGCTCAGAATATAATAGTCTTGAAATGAAGTTTTTTGTTCAAAAAGTACTACTTTTACTAGTGAAATAGCAAGAGAATGTCCAAATGAAGGTGTTAAAAATAGTAAAGTCGCCAGAAAAAATGCATTTGGCATGCTATTGACAAATCATCACAAAAGTGTTCCGAATTTGTGGGTGTTCCGAATATGTGGGATGACTGTAAATTTTTATTAAACTCATGGCATTTGTTTACTCATTTACTCATTTACAATCACTCAGTTTTCGTTAAAACAGAAATTAATCAGAATTTAGTAAACCGACCAACATTTTCATTAAATTCTGAGTGTTCACTCAAATCTGACAGACATATTTCTGAGTAGATTCTATTTTGACACAAACAGTGTTTTTGAATGTGCGTGTAGATTTGACAGAACGCTAAAGAATTTCGAGTCATTTTTGGCGATAAAAAATAAACTTTTTCACACGATTTTTTAAGTTCAACTACCCAGTCGCGAAATATTCTAGCAGAGCTGGTTCTGCCAGAATCCTGCTAGAACGGCGGAACATTTCTGCTAGAATGCTGGAAGAATATCCAGCTATGTTAGAACTCTGCTAGAATACTGCTAGAACGTCGTTACTGGGTATGATTTCCACTTTTTTGGTTATATTGCCTTTTACTGTTTTGATGACGTTTGACGAAAAGTACTAATTTTTCCTCAGCGTGCAAAAACAGATTTTTAAAATCTGTTCAAATCTATAGACTTTTTCCTGATAAAATCTAATGTTTAAAGAAATTATGAAAAACAAGCCTTACCCGACAAACTTCGTCTTGTCATTTTTTCGCTTCTTGACGTTTTAGCTCTTTGCTTACTCAGCCTCCTGTGATCAAAATTTGATTTTACGCAACTTTTCGCATACAAACTGCAGATCTTCCGGAATCGGTTCCAGAGTGGCCAAAGTGGTAACTCTTTAGCGTAAGAACCTTCCTTGGACTTATACGAACCCAACGCAACAAAGAGCACCTCGATCCGACGCTCCGTATTGAACTGATTCGCGTTCGAACAAAACCATCGAAATTTTTTATATATATAGATTACAATAGATGGCAGCACTGTTTCAATAAAACAAAATTGACTCATAGATGTCGCTAGTGAGCGCGCCGCTCCATGACCAGTATCCTTTTAAAGGGTACTGGGCCAGTACCCTTTTGAAGGGTTTCGCCCTCGTACCCATTCAAAAGGGTGACGACGGGTAAACTTGAAAAAAGGATAGAAAGTACCCTTTTAAGGGTTATTCTGATTTTGAGTGTATGCAAAATGAAACAAGGGTGTAGTGAGATAACGAGTAATCCGATTACAAGTCTTCGAGCGTAAATCGTCAATCCAGTGACCCCTCGTTGCTGTCAAAGCTGAACAACAGAACAATCGAAGCCTGATTTCAAAATTTGGCGCCATATTCTGTTTTGGACATCCCGTAAAGCCGTTGTTCAGTGTTGCGCCAAAAATGGACTTTTGCAAGCTCTGCCTCCGAAAGTGTTCTCCGATTTTAATCGAGTGGGTGAACAACTCGAAAAGTTCCGAATTTGTGGACGCGGTTGAAAGCATTCTGCGATTCCGCCCGGAAGTAGACAATCTGACCATTTGTGGTACCTGTTGGATACTGGTCCAACTGTTCGGCACGTTTATGGAGGGCTGCCGTGCGATCAAAAACTTGATTGGTCCGAAACAACAGCTGGCCGGTGTAGGGTCGGCAAACGACGACCACTGGCAATCTGATGAAACAGAAAAGGCGTTGGATTATTCCCTGCGGACGGTGCGAAACCACGTGCAACGGATTAACTCCCTTGGAGTTGATCGGGAGGAATCGGCGGATGACGAGAGGTGATTATTCGAAAAAGATTAATACCGGACATGCTTGATTAATGTATTCAATGCTTTACAGATCTCAACTGGAAGAAACCCAGAGTGATTCGACCATAACCGTGCTGCGGATTTGCCGGAAATGTTCCAGGATTGTTGGCGACAGGAAGGAGCATGCGCTGGTCTGCGATGCCTTCAGCACAGCCGATCCCAAGCGAACCTTCTACACGTGTTCGATTTGTTCCGCCGAGTTTCTAGTTCGCTCCCACCTTCAGGTTCATCTGAACAAGCATAATCGTAATAATTTCAAAAATTGTTTCAATTGTTTTTCTTACTAATCTACGATCAATTTTCAGGTGTCAAACCGTACAAGTGTCGCAAACGGTGCGACACGCACTTTTACGGGCGCGTTGGCCGACTCAACCATGAAAAGACCTGCAAGCATGCGGTTCGAGTCTGTTTCTACTGCGAGGTGAAACTGGAGAGTGCACGTGACTTTGCCGAGCACCTGGCCAGCGATCACAACGTTGTGAGTTTTCTGTGATTGTGTCGGTAGTTGAGAAAGAAGTCTTTTTGTACTTCAGTGCACTTCAAAGTTTAAATAATAATGTTGAACATAAAATAAATGCAATTTTTAAATAAAGCTAAGTACGGAGTTAATCTACGTGCGTTTGTATTGCGTTTAGCTCTTTCGATTATCCGAAGTTTCATTTTTCCGAAGGTTTGTATGGGACTTCATCGAATAATCGGAATCTAAACACGCAGAATCTTAAAATGCTGAAAATTAAAAGGGGCATTTAAAAAAATATTCAGAAATTCAGAAATTCAAAAATGCTTTGTTTAAAAATTAAAATATTTAAGTATAATTGAAAAAAAAATGATTTTCAAAATATTTAATTATTGAATTTTGAAGTTTTTGAATAAAAAAAAATAATATTCGGAAATGTCTTGGAAAATGTTATAATTCACCATTTTGCAAGAATTTATAAATTTAACATTTAAGAAACCTAGAAAATCAAAATAATAGAAATCTAGATTACTTTTTTGCAATTCCGTCGTGAAACTACTTACTTTTCCTGTCATTCTTGAACGACGAAATAGCCTACTTTTCTGTACCAAAAATAACAGAATCGAATAGCAACACTTTTCAAAATAAATGCTGAAAAGTTCTACTTTTCAGCACTGAAATGAGTGCTGAAAAGTTGAACTTTTCAGCACTTGTTTCGAAAAGTAACACTTTTCAACATTTTTTTGATTTAAACGATTTATTGACAAAATACATGAAAATTTGACTTAAAATTTCACTCAATGGGTGTTTTTCGGAATTGCAAAAAAATGTTGTATGGAACTTGTTGCAAAACTTGATTTTTTCAGCACTCTTCGTATTTATCCAACTCGGTGAACCTCGTTGGATAAAAAAATCCTCTTTTTGCAACTTGTTGCATAAACCACTATTTTAAAACAACCAATGCGATATGGGTTTTCCATGTACATAGAACCTTTTGAAATAGTAAGCGTGAAATGACAAATATTGAAAATATATTATATGAATCAAAAAACTTTTTTTTTTTTTTTTGGGAGGGTGGTCCAGCCGCACATCGTTGATGTTGAAACCTCTAAACTGGGCCCTCGTCCTGTCACGTCCGTCAGTAGTCTTGTCGTACATTACAACTAGAATCAGATCTGCCAATGAATTAGTACACTTCGACCAAATAAACACTGACGCTGTATGGATCTGACTCTAGGATAAATGCACAGTTGTGTGTTATTCATAAGTCCAACTTATTCAATTATTCATTTAAGTCCAAATATTCATTTGCTAACTACTTTGGATTGCAAATCTTAATTTTAATCTAAAATCCTCTAAACTTAATGTTCAAAACTAAACGTTCCTTTAACTGTTGCAGTACTACTTCTATCAAAAAACAATAAAAATTTGTGAACTGATATACAAATAGGATAGAAATCGCGATTTTAAAAAGAAATGACCATTTACGTCAAAAGATCCGTAGTTCCTCGATTCGCAACAATGGGCAATACAACCATAATCCGAAAACCGTTAGTTCAACAGATCAACGAATTTTGTCCGATATCATTACATTATTGATTGATCGAGACTCTATGGACAATTTGACATAAAAGAATGCCTAGTATTCTGCATCAATCAAAGTTTATTGACAGTATTACTCTAACTTAACAATTGCAACTAAATTTGTCATCAAATAGATTTGGAAAGCATACAGATTTATTTTAAATGCTAATGCTAAGCAACAAATCAATTGTACTATCTTGCAGTCCCACCTAAATCCCACATTGTGATAGTGAAAAAGTCACAGAAGCAGCGGTGTCTTGTGCAATTGTGATATTTTCACTATCGGAGAACTACCTAGTTCACGAAGACAGCTTATCGGTCAACGCTTAAGCCCTGGGGCTGCGACAAAGCGAGTTCTCGTAGCATGAAGTGGTGTCCATAGTGCTTATAAAAAAGAATGTATACCCAAATTTTAACTAATGCACTAGGATCAAATCATGCCCCTTGACTTTACAATGCCCAGGGATTATATGAATCAAAAAACATTGCCTATTTTTTTTAAAATGTATTTTTTCTGGGGTCACTTTGGCTGTATTTTTCAATAATATTTTTATTTTTATTTTTTGTAAAAATAAGTATGCAGTAATTTTTGTATTGTCCCAGACTATGCCTCTAAGCATTTTTAAACAATTTAAACGACAATGGTTTCATTCTAGAGTAAAAAATGTGAAAAACATGCAAAAAAAAATAAAAAGTGGCTGTAAAAACATGAAAAAAACTAGAAAGGAAAAAGATAGTGATAGGAGGTGGTAGAGTAAGCCTAATACTATCATTTTTTTTTTTTTTTTTCCTTGGGCATGAGTAAGGACCTCGACGCCGTTAGCAATGTTGGCTTTAAAATAAAATGAACTCTGAAACCAGCGCTTACTCACAACAGAAACAGAGGCCTCTTCTAGGCATTGTAGGATAGAATAGATTTTGAAATTTATTTAAAAAACGTTACTTAATCCACCCTTAGGTGGTTGGTGCCTTCCTCACATTTAGAGGGTAATGCTATCCAAAATAGATACAAAAGGGCGGACCTTTCAGTGTTCTATCAACTTGATTCATTATTCATACCGTCAGATTGGGTATAGTCAGATCTTCATAATTCAGGGCTCTTATGTGCTTATAACTTTTGATAGGGTTGTCAGATCTGCAATCTATAAAACTCGTTGGAAAGGTCTTTTGATTACCTATCCAACGACCTGTCGCATGATAGATCCGGACAACGTTTTCAACAATATATATGAGATCCGGCCTGAAAAAAGTTCATAAATAACACTTAAGTGCGTGTAACTTTTGATAGGGTTGTCGGATCTGCAATCTTTTGAACTCGTTGCAAAGGGCTTTTAATTACCTTTCCAACGACAGGTCGCATGATAAATCCGGACAACGTTTTCATCGAAATATATCAGATCCGGCCTCTAAAAGGTTCATAAATAACATTTAAATGCTTATAACTTTTGATAGGGTTGTCAGATCTTCAATGTCTTGGACGCGTTGGAAAGTTCTTTTGATTACCTATCCAACGATAGGTCGCATGAGAGATCCGGACAACGTTTTCATCGAAATATTCGAGATCCGGCCTCCAAAAAGTGCATAAATAACACTTAAGTGCTTATAACTTTTGATAGGGTTGTCAGATCTTAAATGTTTTTGACGCATTGGAAAGGTCTTTTTATTACCTTTCTAAAAATGTATAGCATGACGGGTTTTCTTACAAAAACCACCCTTTTTACAATCTTCCGGACTTTTGTTAAAATCGTTTTTTTAGCATAACTTTTGAAGTACTTTACTAAACTTCATAATTTTCAATAGGGACTTATGGGACCCTAAGACGAATCGAATGAGACCAAAACGGTCCAAATCGGTTAAGCCAGTGCTGAGATAATCGAGTGCATATTTTTTGGTGCACAGACCCACATCCCTACACACACACACACACACACACAGACATTTGCTCAGAATTTGATTCTGAGTCGATATGTATACATGAAGGTGGGTCTAGGAGGTAAAACTAAGAAGTTCGTTTTCTGAGTGATTTTATAGCCTTTCCTCAGTAAGGTGAGGAAGGCAAAAACGTACGTGCATAAATTTTAAACATCCATTTAAGTAATAATACAAAGCATTTTGATATGTCAAAATTTCCATAGAGTCTCGATCAATCAATAATGAAATGATATCGGACAAAATTCGTTAATCTGTTGAACTAACGGTTTTCGGATTATGGTTGTATCGACCATTGTTGCGAATCGAGGATCTACTGGAGGTTTGACGATCAAATAGAGCCTAACAAAAGGGCACATGGGTTTTGTAAACAGGAGTGTATCTCTCCCACTCAAATAACAGTTTACAAAAGGTATGATAGGGATACGCTCCTGTTTGCAAAGCTTGTGTGTCCTAATAAATTGGAAGGCACGAAATAGTCGTCTTAACGACGAGTGTTCAACTTGTAAAATATGAACAGTTGATTTATGGTTTTTTGTTTGGGCCGGCAAGACAGGTTTAAAAACTAGGTATAGGAATGTTTGGCTTTGTAATTACAATTTTTGGGATTTGAGATTCAAGTTACTTTTAGACAGTTCAGTTAAGGTTATTGATTCAAGTTAGTTAGTTTTCCATAACAAAGAATTGGATCTAAATGATTAGTTGAATTGGTCCAAGTGTTCTATTTAAGTGGCAGATCTGCTTCTAGTTGTAATGTAGGACAAGAATACTGACGGACGCGACAGGACGTGGCTCAGAAAAAGGCCTCAAGATTTGTATTCCCTAGACAAGTTAGTTTTCATCTATCGTTTTTTTTTTTCCTTTAAATTTGATATACATGTTAGGTTTCCTTTGTATCAATCTCCGTTTAGTAACATTTTCTTATTTAATTAAATAATAATTTAATTTCCTCCGGGCCTTTTTATTTTGAAACAAAATTTAAGATTTTCATTATTCAGTGTTAAACTCAGATTACCGTAACTGCTCAAGTCATCCAAGTTCTTACTACTCACACCTACACTAATTTTCTTTCACCTTCCCCCTCCCGATCCCCTATATCTTCCGGTGGTGTTCATTTTGTATGCAATACTAGTTCGGCCACTACCCTTTTTTCCACAAGAAACCGGACTTGGACTGACTTGAGGCCGCGTCCCCCACCTTGCTCCGTAAAACGAAAACGAAAACGAACAAGAGTAGTAAAGTTTTTCGTAGAACAAAAGTTGCTCAAAATGACCTCCTGAACATAGCAAAAATAAATATTTTCAAAAAAAAAATTAAGCAGTAGAGGGTTAGATTTAAAAATTATAAATTTCAAAATAAAAAAAATAAGTTGCAGGAATGAAAAAAAAATCAAATTAATTCAAAATCCTGCAACTGAAACAATTAAACATTCAACAATTTATAAACTTCAAAATTTAACTTAATGTTTAAGTTTTGAACATTTTTCAATAATTTAAGAATAAAGTATTGATTTTTTTTTAATAATTTCAGAATTCGAGAGTTGGATTCTAATATTGTAGAATTTTGAAATTTGTGAACGGTCCTGAACAGATCTAGGGGTTCTCATTAGGTGTGAAAAAGTTCAATCTAAAGAAAAAATATGGATGAAAATGTTGATCTCTGATCATTTCTCCATAATCAATCAAATTCAGCTGGAAATATTTTTTTTCAAAAGTTTGATTTTAAAATTTTTAATTTGTAAATCTTTGAATTTAAAATTTTAGAAATTTGGAAAGTTGGAATTAATAAAATGTTAATTATAAAACTTTTGTATTATTGAATCGAAGTTTTTAAATTTTTGATTTATTTTAATCTCTTTAATTTTTTTCCCCAGTAACCTCAACCTTTTCTTGAGCGAGCCACTAAAAGAATGCGCACCTTCCGATCACCGTAGGTACTTAGCTTGAATTTTGAGAAAAATAATAATTTCGTGATTGGATTTATTGGTGTGAAATTGAGACGAAGTTTTCGAGTATTAAATTTTAAAATCCTTAGATTTTTTTTCATTTTTAACTTTCAGAATTTTTGAATGCATGATTTTTATTTTTTTAATTATTTAAAGTTTAAAATTCTTTTAAATTTCTGAGTTTAAAAAATAGTTTTTGATGTTACATTTTTGAATTCGGAATTTTATTTTTTTGAATTTTTTAAGTCTTTAAATTTTTGAACTCCGCAATAACCTTCAATAGGTCGAAATACCTTGGGCAAAAATATGCATGTTTACGCCCTATTGAAAAGTTATTGCTGAATTTCAGAATCTAAGATAATTTTTTTTTCTTTTTTTGAGTCTTTCATTTTTCTAATCTTAGATTTCTGAATTGCTTAATTTTAGAATTTTTGATCTCGTTAACTTTAAAATTTCTGAATGTTTCAAAAAATTTAATGATTTTTCTTAGGATTTTTCTCTTTTTTACATTACTAGCATTAATTAACATTAATTAACATAAACATTAATTTTCGGCAGTTCTAAGATTCTGCGTTTGAGATTCGGCAATTCTGGATGTTCTATATCATTGTATATCGAATACAAAGAAACGTAAATCGCTACTTTTCGTGACCCGTTTTGTTATATGTATGGAGTTTTACGTTACTTGCGAGCTGCGTACTGGACTTTGCCATGGCAAAATCAGGGACTTTCTTTCAACATGAAATAAATTGAAATCTGATTGATCAACAAAAAAAAAGCCTTTCCTCACCAGTTTATAGAGTTTAATTTAATTGAGTCAGTTGAAAACTCCGCCATCTCCATCCTCTTAGTCCAACCCCCCAGCGTGACACTTCATCACGTGCGGCTTCACCAAACACTTGTACGCGAAGCCCTGCCCGCAAATCTGGCACGGGTACGGCTTCTCCTGGGTGTGAATCCGCTGGTGCACGTTCAGCGCAGTCGACGACTTGAAGCCCTTCCCACACACCTTGCAGCGAAACTTCCGCTCATCCGAATGCGCCGACTGATGCTTCCGCTGTGCACGCATCGTCCGGAACAGTTTGCCACACGTTTCACACGGAACGGTCGGTTCGGCGTGCACCCGCATGTGAGTTTCCAGCTCTTCCTTGGTTTTCTTGAGAGCTCCACACGTAATGCAAACGAGCGGATCGGCGCCACATCTGAGCTCGTGATTCCGTCTGACGTGATAGGAGTAAAAGCTGGCATCGCATTTCACCCGGCAGCTGTACGGTTTGATGCCCCGGTGACGGTTCATGTGGAACTTGAGGTTGAAGTTTTCCTTGAAGCTTACGCCGCAAATATGGCAACTGAACAGGTTTGGGTTCAGCGTCTTATCTTTGCAGCGATTCACGTGGATGCTGTAGCTGTGCCGCCTGTCGAACTTCATCGAGCATTGCGCACACGTGAAGACCTGGATCTGGATTGGTTCCGTAATTACGGAGTCGGTAGGTTCTTCAGCAGGTTCTACATTATCGTATGTAGTCTCGTCCATTGCGGCTTCTTTGTTGAAAAGCTCAACCTCTTCCTGCGGTTCATCTAGTTCAAGCTTCACCTCTCCAACCTCGAACGCCAACTCCAGATCTTCAACCACGTCCTCAACCAACTGATTACTTGTTGCCCCTTCCTTCGCCCCGTTGATCCGGTCAATATGATTCCTCACCATCAAGTGTGTAATGTCCAGCGATTCCACCGTCTCCTCCGAGATCCAATTGTCCTTTCCTTCAACCTCCCCCAACAACCCACAATCATACCGGTCCATCCACCCCCGGGCCTTCAGGCAACTCTCCCGAAAATCCACCCACATCTCCACCATCTTCCAGCAGCTAGCGCAAATCGACCGCCCATCCAACTCCACCTCGATACCTAAACATCGAACCACCTTCCGCTTACCATCGACGGGGTCCAAGCTGCCCCAGCTAGGTCTGGACGAGAAGCGCACCGCCTGTCCCGGAGGCCATTTGCGCAGGCAAAGTTCGCAAAAGGCGGAACGGTCAACCTTGGGGACACGCTTGCGTTGGACGCTGACGGCGGGTTTCTTCCTAGGTGGGATCTCCGGTTTGGGGTCATTGGTGATCTGGGGGAAAACTGGGATGACGAGACACTCAGGAACCTCGTCGGTCTCTGGAAACGGTTCGGGTTTTGGAAACTCCTCAAGTAGGTTGTTCGCGACGAAGTCGTCCGAAACATGTTGGAGTTCTGGAAACAATAAAGAGATTGAAAAAAATCTTGAATTCTTAAATTAATAAATTCTTAAACTCTTAAATTCTTCAATTCTTAAATTCCTCAATTCTTAAATTCTTAAATTCTTAAATTCTTAAATTCTTAAATTCTTAAATTCTTCAATTCATAAATTCTTAAATCCTTAAATTCTTAAATTTTTAAATTCTTCAATTCATAAATTTTTAAATTCTTAAATTTCTTAATTCTTAAATTCCTCAATTCTTAAAATTATACATTCTTCAATAATTGAATTCTTAATTTTTTAACTTGATGTTTTTCAATTTCTAAATTTTTAAATCAATTTCAATTTTGTAACTTTTTTAATTCTTAAATCCTAAAATTTATAAAATTCCTAAATTCCTAATTTTTTATTCTGGTTTTTTTTTTTTGAATTTGGGAAAAATAGAGTTTTGAATGGTTTTCGTCAATTTGTATTTTCGAATTTCAATAATTCACTTTTGAAATTTCGACTTATAATTTCTGAAATTTTTCAGGTTTTAAATATAAAATTTATTTTTCAATTCTCGAATTTTCGAATTTTATTTTTAAATTGTTTGTAATGTTGAATTTCAAAATTTCGGATTATTATAGAATTTTCAGTTATATATTTGTATGATTATTGTCAAGTTTATTTAACT
The DNA here is from genome assembly GCF_016801865.2 of Culex pipiens pallens. Lineage (NCBI taxonomy): Eukaryota > Metazoa > Arthropoda > Insecta > Diptera > Culicidae > Culex > Culex pipiens. The sequence continues at coordinate 152,798,556 of NC_068938.1, forward strand.
CTGTCTCTGTAATCCATAGGTTGCTGGTTGGTAGCAATAAGTAGTTGGCGACACGATGACCAACAGCTATAAAGACAACTTCTTTTTTTAACTCCATGTGTGCTGTGTGCTTGATAATCCCAACTTTAGTAGTTTATTTTGCAAATAAATTGATAAAAATGACCTCAAAAACATACACTAACTTTTAAACGTACATTGCGGTAAAGTTTTACATAAAAACAATAATTACTTTATTTCCATTTTATGTCTGCAGTTTTTGTACTTTTTTACAGTGCGCAGTTAAATCGGCACTGGCAACGTATGTTTTGCGCTTGCAACACTGCCAGTTTTGCTGGGCGTAAAGGGCGGTTGGTGTCCAGCACGTTCGGTGTCCAGAAACATTGGCCAATCTGTTTGCCTTGACAATCTGTAACCAAGACGCATGCTCCTCGGTATGCTCAGCCACGTGATTTGCCAAAAGGGCTTTTTTCCGTGCATGCCATTTACGCGCCGATTTAGACTTTTTGTTCCGCTTCTTGGTGCGGCCGACTGACCGAGCCATCACTAGTTTCCTTTAAAAAAAAACGACAATTTTTGGTAAACAAAAAAAACGAAACGAAACGAAACTATTGGCACTACGCCCCCTGGGGCATGGCCTTCCTCTAACGTGGGATTTCTGCTCCAGCGCCTCTGACGAGACAGGAGAAACCGGGACCGACGTTTTACTTCACCATCCGATAGAAGCTCAGTGGATAAGGCGGGAATCGAACCCGCGTCTCATAGCATCATCGGGATCGGCAGCCGAAGCCGCTACCCCTGCGCCACGAGACCAACAACAGAGTTTGAATGCCACTCTAGAAAGAAAGACGATATGATTGAATAATAACAAACTTTGCGTAACTATGACAACAATATAGTCCACGCTACATGTAGAGTGGAAATAGGCGGTCTCTGAGTCAAGGTTTGATCGCCAATCTTGTAGCCAATTGGGTCCTAAAATGAAGCTTAGATTGCTGATATTATTATTTACAGCGATAAAGCTTATTTTTCTGCATACGACCACAAAGAGTTTAAAGCGGTATACACACTTCGGAAGAAACCGGTCAAGAAAAAAATCAAATGGGCAGCAGCGGCACTGCCGTTCTAAGCATAATTGTCCCATGTCATTTTTTGACGATTTTGACCTTTTGACATTTTTAAGTTTAGTTTGTCGTATACTTTTCGAAAAACCCATAAAATCTAGTACTTTGTTCGGAAACTCATCAAAAACAACACCAAGTCTGTTTGTCCCATCGTTACACTTCTACGCATAATTGTCCCACCAAGTATTTTCTTTCACGGAATCATTAGTTATACGAAGCATTGAGTCTTGTTTACATACTGTATAGCAAGAGGATCATAAATAAGAGTGATAAACTACTAACTGGGGCGATTGGGGACACATAGGACGAATAAGAACCCACGGGACAATTATGCGTAGAAACACAGAAATCGATCGAAAAATTTCAATCGCGTTTTTCTCAGTTGCACTTTTTTGAACATGGGACAATTATGCGTAGAACGGCAGAGCAGCGGCAGCGAAAGCAAGCCAGAGAGGGTGAAGAAAAGCCCCAAGAGAACGCTCCCTCTCCTTTGTTCTGCTGTTCGTAAAGCTGTTTCTTGACCCCTTTCCTTCCGATCAGCGTACTAGCCTTAAAATGGATTTTTAAACAAATTTTGAAAAATTAACCTCGCGGTCCTTCCTGACAGAAAAGCTCCTACTTGACAGCTCGTTCCAAAGAGACCATAGTTGATCCATCGAAAAAATGTTGTCATGTCAAATTTTTTTTGCAATAAAATGAAAAAAAGTGATCAGAAATGGTTTTTAATTGTGTTTTTTACCGTTGTACATAAAAATTGACATAGGGCTTTAGTACCCAATTATGTCTATTTTGCTTTTTGGGTATTTGGAATAAGCCTTTGGTAAAGGGTAGTGAAATACACACACATATTTTTAAAATTTCAGATACTTCAAGAAAGTTTCGTAATTTTTTAATACTCTCGCCTTGACAACATTTTATGGCAAATTTATAGGAGGGTGTACAAATTTAAGCCAAAAATGACACATTTCTCTTCAGCGTGTGATTGTTTTGATTTGATTAAAAAGAACTGTCAGTTTAAAAATTTTCGACTTCCAAGAAAATCGTAAACAAAATTTTCAAATTTTGAGCAACAAAAATGTCTTTTGACTCTTCCGGAAGCGACCTCCCCCAAAGAAGCTGGAACGATCCACTGCCACACGACAAAATCCCAACTAATTCTGGTTAGTTCAAAAAATTACTTATAACTCAACCCTTTTGTTTATGTGGCACCTTTTTCGCTTCTCAGAAGAAGAATGGCTCGAGCAATCCTCCCACCAACATCACGCCGACCAGACCGTCCTCCCGGAGCGAATGACCATCAAGGTGGAACCCAACACGGAGAACCTCTCGTCGAGCACGTACAACCCGCTGCCCAGCTTCCACGTCGACTCACTGCTCGAGTCGGGAGTGAAACCGGAGGAGATTGAGTATGTGGCCGTGCCGGAGGGTGCGAAACGCCGGGGACGACCCAAGGGGAGCAAGAACGGCAGGAAGGCGTTGCAGAAGATGCTGCTGGGTGGGGACGCGCGGGACTGTGACTTGTGTCGGCGGAGCTGTCCGGGGAGTTTGGCGGAGGACGCAGTGGAGGGGAAGTTTGCCGAGATTTTGGGGATGGAGTTGGAGCTGCGGAGTGGGATCGTTTGTAGACCTTGCTTGAAGCTGGTGGAGCTGCTGGGGGAGTTTAAGGTTTGCTGTCTGAAGGCGAAGGAGTGGTTCAAGGATAAGGGTGTGGATGATGAGGGGTCGGAAGATTGGTTTAGTAACAAAACGACGAAGGGTCTTGAACGAACGGCGGATATTATTCGAGAGTATGTTGGCCGCATGGAAGCGAGCGAGGATGACAACGTAGAGGAGGATCAGGAGGATGTGGATTACAAAGGGGACGATTTTGAGGCAGCCGAGCCTGAAATTCAGGATAGTTCTGCGAAGGACTCTGCAAACATCGGAGAAGATTATGTGAAGCAGTTTTTGGAGGACTCTTTTCAGAGATTGTGAGTAACTTAAGTTATAAAAATAATCGTTACAAATGCCCAATCCTTGCAGGGACGCAACCGAAACCGACGGAGTTCCGGCGCCAAAGCTCAAAATCACGGTGTACACGTGCGAAAAGTGTCAGCGCAGGTTTGACTCCAAGATCGGCTACTGCTACCACGTCAAGCTGTGCAAACCGGACGCCGCCGTCCGGGAAGCCACCTTGCACACCTGCCCCATCTGCTCGGCCGACTTCACCAGCCACTGGCTGATGCGGGACCACCTCAACAAGCACCGGGGCGTGAAGCGGTTCAGCTGCCGCAAGGTTTGCAAAAAGACGTTCTACACCGAGCTGGCTCGGCGATCGCACGAGAAGCACTGCTCGAACGAAACCACAATCTGCACGTTGTGCGGCGTCCAGCTCAAGTCGGAAAACTCGCTCGGGTCGCACATGGCGTACATCCACGGCGAGGCCAAAATTCCGTGCGAGGTGTGCGGGAAGATGTTCAAAGCAAGGTGAGGTCAACCACGAATCTCAACATTAATTAAAATTAATCCAAACTTCCTTCAACATTTCAGGAAAGCCCTCCTAAAACACATGACGGTCCATTCGGATGCGCGGAACTACCCTTGCGAGGTGTGCGGAAAGGCGTTCAAGTCCTCGTGGACCGTGAAGGTGCATATGCGGATTCACACCCAGGAAAAACCGTTCCAGTGTTCCATCTGTGGGCAGGGTTTCACGTACAAGTGCATTCTCAAGTCGCACTTGGAGCAGACCCACGGAAGTAATCATATCTAGGGTGTACTTGGGAGTATTGATTCTATGTAACGTACGGAGAAACCATAATAATAAAAATAATTAACCCAAATCCATACTTAAGAAGCTGCCTTTTTCTGGTGACATCTAGTGTTCTTGGAAACGAACTTGATTTTCAATAAATGTGATTAAAAGATTTTTTTTTACTTAAATTTTAACGATAAAACACGACTAAAAACCATTTCTGATCACTTTTTTTCTTAATTTTTATGAAAAAAATAAATTTGCAAGACAACATTTTTTCGATGGATCAACTAGGGCGTCCAATTTTCCCGGGTTTTGAATTTCCCGGGAAACGGGAAAAATATTTTTGGAATCCCGGGAATTCCCGGGATCCCGGGAAATTTTTGAATCAGTAATAAAATCTATGTTTCATTATATTTTTGTTATGTTTTCAAGCTTAAAATCATAGAATTAGCTTAATAATATCAAATGGTGATAATCCTCACTTCAATCTAAACAAAGACGACAGTTTTAAAATAGCCTAAAAGAATTTTTTTTTGTCTTTGTGGTGTTTAGGATTTTATATCAACTACTATTTTTAATTCCAGTATGATTAATTTTTTTTTGATTTGCGAATCAAATTACATAATTCTTGAGTTTTTATAAAAAAAGGTCCAATAAGCTTTTATCTTCCATTTGTTTATAGGACCTATTCAAAAAAAGTATAACTCTTTTATATTTTTTTATATATATATTTTTATATGACATGACTTAAACAGCTTAAAAAATTTATTTCAAATCTAAAAAACAAAATTACTACCACCAACCGAGGGAAAATCAGAATTACAGTCTAAATAGGTACAGGAGATTTTAGAGCAATACATTTAGAAGTACAAATTGTTTTGTTCTGTTCCTGTTTTAACCGAAGTCATCCAAAACGTCATGAAATTATTTTTTGCTTTAATAGCTGTCTTTATTCGTTACATTTGTACTTATTTGCCCTAGATGCCAGTTTTTGATTATAAATAATTTGATATGAGATTGTTTTTTTTTTAATTTTAAATCGAAAATATACGTAAACAAGCTTTACCCGACAAACTTCGTTCTGCCTTTTTTTCGATTGTTGACGTTTTTAGCTCTTTTGCTTATTCAGCCTCCTGTGATCAAAATTTGATTATACGTAACTTTTCCCATACAATCGGCAGATTTTCCGGAATCGGTTCCAGAGTGGCCAAAGTTGTAACTTTTTGGCGTAAGAACCTTCCTTGGACTTAAACGAACCCAACGCAACAAAGAGCACCTCGATCCGACGCTCCGTATTGAACTGATTCGCATTCGAACAAAACCATCGAAATTTTTTATATATATATAGAAGAAGTCTTTAAAAAAATAAAATAAAAGAGAAAAAATTTAAAGCACTAGGCATTTTGCGGACCTGTTAATTAAAATTATAATATTATTTCCTAAAAAGCCAATTTAATGCTGATATTTGCTGAATTCAAATTTTTCATTGATTTTATTGTTCTACTATTTTCACAACCAAATCTGAATTTCCAGACCAAAATATGTTTTTTTTTTTTCAATTTCGGGAATTCCCGGGACAAATGATAGAAAATCCCGGGATTCGGGAATTCCCGGTTTTGGAAAAATCCCGGGATTTTTGTCCCGGGAATTCCCGGGATGGACGCACTAGGATCAACTATGGTCCCCTTGGAACGAATTGTCAAGTAGGACCATTTCAAAATTGATTTAAAAAATTCAATGTCACTTTGTGGTCGTTAGGTCATTTTGGTCAGAAAAATACTCTTTATCGTTGCGAACAATAATATCAGAAATCTAAGCTTAATTCAATTCAATTCAATTGTGTTTTTATTAGAATTTAACAGTTCTGTTCCAGGATGTTACATTTGCAATTCAGAGATTTGGAGAACCTTTCAACTGAGATCAATTCATTAGCCTTTGCAGGGAGGATACATATTTCTGCGTTTAGATTTTGCTAACTGGGTGTTCTTTTAGGGAAAATAAATTTTGAGAAAAAAACCCTAGATCTAATCTAAGCTTAATTGAGTCCTAAAATGAAGCTATTATTATTGTTCACAGCGATAAAGCTTATTTTTCTGAGTACAATGACCCTTTGTACGACCACAAAGAGTTTAAAATGGATTTTTAAATCAATTTGGAAAAATTAACCTCGCGGTCCTTCTTGACAGAAAAGCTCCTACTTGACAGCTCGTTCCAAGGGGACCATAGTTGATCCATTGAAAAAATGTTGTCTTTTCAATTTATTTTTTTTGCATTAAAATGAAAAAAGTGATAAGAAATGGTTTTTAATCGTGTTTTTTACCGTTGTACATAAAAATTGACATAGGGCTTTAGTACCCGATTCTAGGACCCAACTCAACATTTTTTTAAATTTTTTTTTCAAACATTTGAGAAAACGAAAATTTGAAATAACTAAGTTTAACATTTAAAAACATTTACCATAAAAAAACGTGAAAATCATATTGAAATCGATTTTTACAGATATTTTAGCAGTGTCATATATTAAGCGTTAAAGTTAAGCTCTATTTAATATTGGTTTCTCATCAGCTTTTTTGTTCTTTAAATTTGGATGATAGGTAATTTTTATTTGACAATCTTAGTCGAAAATAAATAAAAATCATTTGACTCACATTTTTTTTGAATTTATGTGACAAATGCATGTTTTGCCTCCTCTCTCTTTCGCGGGTGAAGAAAACTAGCAAGCGAAAATGATTTGTTTGCGATTATTACATCCCTGCTTGCTAACTTTCTTCACCAACGATAGAGAGAAGAGGCGAAACACTCAAAAGAAAATCGCTCCCGAATTTCTCGAACAAAATCAGTCAGTTGAAGATTTTTTGTGAATCTCCTTGTTAGCACCACTTAGTTAATTTATTTTGTTATGTTTACACACATTGCCCATCTACAAAATGTGACAGGTCATTTTTCGACGTATGACCTTGCGTGTGACGTTACACTTGCAGGTGTATCAGGGTGACCACTCAAATCCCATTTTCAAATTCCCGACTTTTTCCCGACCTTTTCCAGACTTTTCCAGGAACCTCAAATAAGCATTTCATGATTTCAACCAAAAAACTCTATAAGAAAAGTCAATATCTAGAGTTTTTTTTATTAGGTCCTATAAACATATAAAAGACAATAGTTTATTGGTCCTTTTTTTAAAAAAAAAAACTCTGGATATCAACCACCGAAAAAGAAATTCTAAATTAATTTTCAAAAATCCAACTATTGTCAATTTTTGTAAACACAGAATCTGAACAACAAATTAAAAAAAAACTTTAAAAATGGAAATTTATTATTATGATTCAGAGTAGAAACACAAACAATTAGTCCTTGAAAAAAGTCGAAAGTTCAACAATACTTATAACTTTCATGTTATTTTTTTAAATTGGCAAACGTATAGTTTTGGATACTTCGTTTCAACTGGAAATGGCAAAAAGTTAAAGATAACTGAATTTAAAATTTCATTCCTGTTTTTCCCACTTAGTTTAAGCAAAATTTTCGAAGAGAATTTTTTTTAAACAATTTTACAATGACTCAAAATATCATGGATTATTTTATTTGCAATTTCAATATTTTCTTTATGTTTTCAAACGAATTTTTTTTTTAATTTTGGATTTTATTCGATATTTAAGTTTTCTGAAAGCTGAAAATCAACCTTTATCTCTAGAAGGTAATTTACCCATACTCACAAAAAAAAAGTTCAAGGGCAAAATATGGAAAAAAATATATTTGGTATAACTTAATGATGTCAGTTATACAATTTTTTATTTAGTTTTTCTTTAACTTTACCTCTTGTTTATAAACAGAAATTAATAGAGATCATTTGATTCATAAAAAAATATGAAAATCTGTGTCAACTGCATCCAATATTTATTAAGATTTTCAATGCCTTAAACAGCTTTTTCATACTCAAATATATTGAAATAGTGAAAAGAACCTTAAATTTAAAGTTAGTTACTAAAGCAGAATTGAAAATTGTACAAAATATTACAAAATTATTCAAGAGTTAAAATTAATATTCAAACAAGTATGCTTGGAATTCCTGACTTTTCCCGACTTTTTGACAAAAAATCATTAATTCTTGACTTTTTCCCGATTTTTGGCGGATTTTAGGGAATTCCCGACTTTTTCCCGACTTTCTCGATTTACCGACTTGAGTGGCCACCCTGATAGATAGAAATAGATATTCTGCCCAAAAATCAAGATGATGATTTTTTGAGAAAATGGCAAAAAAGTGAAAAAAGTCTTACATACATTTAAATTGAAGTGAGAGAAATTATTTTTTAATCATACAAAATTATTCAAGAGTTACAAAATAATTCTAAATTATGCTTGGGATTCTCGACTTTTTAACAATAAATCACATATTCCAACTTTTTCCCGATTTTTCGTGGTTTTTGGCTAATTCTAGACTTTTTCCCGAATTTCCCGATTTCCCGACTTGAGTGGCCACCCTGCAAACATGTGCTTGATCGGACTTAACAGCAGCTGGCGCTTTGCATTTGAATTTAAAATGGAATTTAACACATTTAAAAAAAACTATTTTTTAATCACAATTTTTGAGGCACTTTGGCCATTTAAGCGTTTAGTTTGAACCCCACTGACCAAAACCTTGCGCAAGTTTGCGGAATGCACAATTTCGCAAACAGATTTGTGAGCCCACGTAGGTCCAATATAGGTACTAGGCCCAAAAAAGGAACAAATACCTAATATAATCTCATACTTACTTGCCGCTGCTTCTTTCTTCTTTTTCCACACTTTTCGTTGGCTTTGCGATCGCTTATTTCGTTTACGCGGCCGGTTAGCCCGCGCAGTCGGATCTTTTCTCGGCATTTCGCAATCCTGTCAAACTAGAGCCGTTGCCCATCCAGCGGGGTATTACTGTAATCTAATATGAAGCCTGTTTAAATCTGGAGCAACATTTGAAAGGGGCGGTACGACATTGCTCTTACGGCCTTTCATTACACGCGTTTAAATGGGACGAAAGGCCGTAAGAGCAATGTCGTACCGCCCCTTTCAAATGTTGCTCCAGAAATATTCTTCTTGCTGATATATACAAACTTTTACACTCACTATTTAATCTAATTCCGGTTTGTCGGGAAAGAAGTGTCCTTTTTATTGATTCAAACACGGATTAATTTATGACGGAGTTGTTCTACGCACAAAGTTCAAATTCACTACCGGCAATAGGAATAATAATAAATATTGCACGTTTATTATTAGGTTTAATTTCAGCGCAATCGTTGTCAAACGAACGGGGTTTGACTGTGATCTAATTTTTGAACCTTTTTGCTAACGAAGCACTAACTTTTAAACAATGTTCCTTTTTATTGGTGAAAGTGAAATTTTTCTGCTCCCAAGTTGGGATTCCCAACACAGGTTAATTAACGACGGGGTTGTTCCGGCCACAAAGTTCGATCTTTGCTTCCGGCGCGGGAGTATTTAATATCAAGTAATATAAACAAATACTGCACGATTAAGCTGAACTGAGGCAAGTTTAGGTATAATTTTTGACAAAAATAGACATAACGTTTTAACGTGCACTCAATGTTGATTGGGCGAGGGGTCCAAAAATGGTTCTCAGAATCAGTAATCGATAGTTTGTTTGACAAATTTGTAACATTTTTTAACGGTGTATTCCTTGAAAAGGTTTTTCTTCGAGTAGAAATCTAGATTAAATTTTCAAAACAACCTATCCCTCATGGGTTTCCTATGCAGATAGGACCTTTTGAAAATTTAATCGAGAAATCTAGATTAAATTTTCAAAACAACCTATCCCTCATGGGTTTTCTATGCAGATAGGACCTTTTGAAAATTTAATCGAGAAATATTTAAATAATTATTTTTGCCAAAATAGACAAGTTTTCTTTTAAATAACAAATCTCAGCAAACAGAAAAATGGGTTTTAAAACAAAGAGACAACTTTCTGCACTGCGACGTCAAAAGGCCATGGCTCTCACAAGGGGCAAAACTCTACCAACAAGTCTTCCGGTTCCGGTCAACGGTTCGTTTTCCCTTTACTTTAATCCGGAACATCAAAACTCACATCCCAATTGCTTTTTAGAACCCACCGATCAGATTCCCGACCCGACCGAAAAGCCAATCAAAGGGAAGAAATCGTTGACCCGGAAGGTGGCTCCGAATTTGGAGAAGAAGTGCCCCCTGTGCGGTCTGCATAACCCACTGGAACAGTACGATCAGTACTTTGTTTGCCGTCCGTGCCAGAACATGTTCGTCGTGTTCACCGGTTCCACGAAGGTGACGGAGGCCTTACTGAAGCCAGCTGATTCTCAAGGAGATGAACACGTGGCTCTCCCGGAAGTTCCCCAGGAGATAGACATGGAGGAGGAAGCGGTGCACGAGTATGGACCAGTGGAGTCACCAAAGGACGAATCAAACGGAAACATTGTTGAGAAGCTGGAAATTGTTACACATTCGTGCAAAAATTGCGCGAGGGTCTTTGACACAAAGCCAGCAATGCTGCACCATTTCAATCTCTGCAAGAATCAACCGGTAGCGGAACGAAAATGGCACACGTGTTCGATCTGCCAGGCGAATTTCAGCCGGCCCTTACAGCTGCGAGATCATCTCAACAAGCACAAAGGCATCAAGCCGTACAAGTGTCGAAAGGCAAACTGCGACGCCCATTTCTACGGGGCTCGTGCCAGAATCACCCACGAGCACAACTGCGGCTCCGTCCCGCTTGAGTGCCAAGTCTGCGGCAAGGTGTTCAAGACAAAGTATGCATTTCTTCTCCAAATTATCCTGATTGCAAAAAATCTAAACATTACAACTTCTTCCAGGTCACGGTTGACCCGCCATCAAACGGTTCACTCGGAGGAGCGTAACTTCCCGTGCAGTGTTTGTACGAAGCGCTTCAAGAGCAGCTACGCTGCGAGCGTTCACATGCGCATTCATACGCAGGAGAAGCCGTTTTGCTGTCCGGTTTGTGCGCAAGGATTTGCGTACAAGTGTCTGGTCAAGCCGCACCTCGAGAAGTGTCACGCGTCGAAGGCGGATTAAGTTTGGCGGATTTTTGAATGGAAATCGGTCATAACTAGTTGGTTTTGAAGAACATAATACCTATTATTGGTTTATTGTTGCTGTTAATAATTAATAAAATTTGTTTCGTCTCGTTAATTAAATTAAATGGATTTTACATTTTGTTATCGGCGTTACAATTCGTCATGCTCGTGCTATCTTGTTGCACGTGCATTTTGCGCCAAACTAAGTTAAGAACGCCATTTTGGGCAGCTCTCAATGCGTCACCTCTTGACGTTAACCATTTCCATTTCCCCTAGCAACTGTTTGCCCGTAGAGGGCGCAGTAATTATCCGTTTCTTACCCATTCTTGGATGTAGGATTTTCATAAAATTTGGAATGACTTTACCGAAAACATTACCATACCTATAGGTATGGTAACAGAGAGTGAAATCGACGACTCCAACACTAGGAAACAAAACTCAGTAAATAACAGTTATTGATTCAAATTGATCTGATGAACTTAAGTCGCTTCTTCATTTCTGTAAAGAAACTTTTTTTCAATTTAATGTACAGATCAAACAAAATTAAAATCTATAAAAAGAATTTGCTTCGCGACCTGAGCACTGGCCCACCACACACCCCCACACCAAAAAGCTCAACGCTTAACTAAAAGGGGAGCTTTCTGATGTGGACTCCTTACTAAAAAGAGTCCTAACAAATTTTGAAGGCCCATTTTTCACTTAAATTTGCACAGATCAATACGAAATTTTTAAAATTTTGATTGCAAGCAAAATTGGAAGATTTTCTTTTTTGAAAAATCTAAATGAAATCGTTTACAGTCTGATAACGGGTTTTACACCGTACAGAAAATTTAACTTTTAATTTTGATAATCAACTAAATTTTGACTTAAATTTTCGTTTATAGTCTGATATGGGTTTCACACCATACAGAAAGAGCTCAAAATTGGTTGTTTTTGAAAGCATAAAAGAAAATGTACCAAGTTGGCTTTAGCTTTTTCAAATATTTTTCAAAGATCGTATAAAAATGCACAAATTTAAGTGAAAAATCAACCAAATATCCAAACAAACTGTACTCAGGTCGCTTCTACAAACTAAATGGTCACTACAAAATTTTGAAGTTGGTCCAAAATAAAATTAAAGAGAAGAAAATTAAACTAAAAGAAACTAAAAACAAACAAAAACACAACTAAAATACAAACGAAAATAAAAGAAAAATATCTAGAAATCATTGAAAATTTTGAATATCGCAGTCTCAAGGTCCAGGGTAAACTGTTCCTGGGACTGAGACAATCGTAACACCAAAAATATTTACAATCTACATTAACTTTGAAATTTGGTTCTGCTTGCAATTCCGTATTGGGAACTGCCGCAGTTGGTTCCAAATCAATAATTACACTGTTAATTTGGTCATCCGATAGTGAACCCGACGGAGTCGGATCCACCACAGATTCGTCCGAAAGGTTTGAATTGAAATAATTGCACATTGAATTTGGAACTGCAAGTGGATCCGTTTCCAGACCCACCGCAGATTGGTCGAAAAAGTTGCTCAAATCACCCGACGATGATTCCGGAACCGGGATCGCATCGTAGGCTAATTCCGCCAGCGATCGCGGTCCCGGAAACACCACACATGGTTCAAAAATACGAATTCTGATACCTGCTAGTGGTTCCGGGACCGAAATCGCCGCGAAAGCTAGTTCCGTAAGCGATCTCGGCCCCGGAAGCACCGAATTCCGGCGAATTTCGTTTATCATTCCGAACCATTCTTGAACGGTGGCCTCAGTGGCCACTTGGAGGTAATTATTATTTATATTTGCCATTTCTACATCCGGCACTTGGTCCGGAGTGAAATTCGAGTCCATTTGGGCCTGAAAAAAAGAACGAAAAATGAATCGAAAAAATTTGAGCAGCATACCTCCGTTCATGATGATTAGTTGGACTCAATTGCCGGTTGCTGGGTAGCCACCCCTATTTATAACTTTTCGCGTTGTTTATTGCTACGGTTGCTACGTTGTCGGGTTGCTACGGTTGCTACGCGCATGCGCACGACTGGTTTGTTTGGCGTTCGGCTCGGCTCGCGCAAGCGAAGTTTGGCCGGAGGGCGGAGCTTCGGTCGCGGTAGGCGTTGCGAAGCGCGACTTGTTTGGTTGACAGGCAGTGCAAAATTTATCGTGTTTGAAAAGTGAAAATTTGGTTCGTTTTTTTGGGGTTTTTTCTTTCTTAAATTTTCAAAGGATAATTTAGATGTTCAGTGATTATTGTTCTTTCATCCCAACTCTAGATCTGAATTTGAAGAAGCTTCATCCCAGAAAAAAAGCGTAAAAGAATCTATTCAACAAGTAAATAATATCGTTGGAACTTCCGGTGGTTGCAGAGAAAATCGAGGAACAATGTTAATTTTTGAAATGTTTGACGAATGGTTCGGAATTACCTCATAAATACAAGAAAAAATAAAAAGAAATGCTTTGTTAGTGCATTTGCTTTGATTTGCAGAAAGAAGAACCGATTTTTTTTTATCTATATATATCTCAAAACTGGTGATTTTGGTTCCAGCGACCGGCATCGACACGCCGGCTTCCCCTTGCGCTTCGGTCCGCTGACGCACTCACTGGTTATGATGATGGCCATTTTGACAGTATTGGCAATAACCTGAAAGAACTGTTTGAAACAAAGTTCAAATTTGCATCTTTTTTTATTGAATAAATTAAATCAAACTCATATTTTCTAAGTCACTGGACTAACTTTACTGCTTTAAACCTTGAAACTATTCCCACCCATCGCCCTTCTCCGCCGCCTCTTCACCTTCCTCACAAGCTGCTTCCGCTTCCACTTCCTGTTCCGTTCGCCCCACTCCGTGCTCCCTCAACTGGTGCGGCCGCACGGCGTGCCCGTAGCGGAACCGTTTCCCACAGATGTTGCACCCGTAGGGCATTTCGTTCGTATGCAGTCGCATGTGAACCCGCAACGAGTCGGGATTTTTGTACCACTTGTCGCACAGCTTGCAGGCCAGCGTGTTCTCCGTCGAGTGGGAGTAGCTCAAGTGGCGCGTGATGGCTTCCCGAGTTTTGAACTGCTTGCCGCACACCTGGCAGGGAAACTTAGCTTCGCCGCCGTGAACTTGAGTCATGTGCCGGGTCATGTGGCTGGTTGTGGCAAAGTTGAGCCCACACTGGGGACAGAGATGCTGGCCCGGTTCGGTTCCGCAGCCGTACTCGTGTACGCGCTGCACTGCCGCGGTGAAGAACATCTTGCCGCAGCCCTTCCGGCAGGTTATCGACTTGGTGCCGAGATGTTTGTCCATGTGGCTCTTAAGCAGACCTTTCGCCTTGAAGTAGAGCCGGCAGACGGTGCAGCAGTGGGGTGACTCGAGGGGGACGGAATTTTTGCAGCTTCCGTCCGGAGCATTTTCGGAACGGCGCACGTGCACGCCGTGACCAATTTTGGAGTCGAACCGGCGGCCACACTTGGTGCACTCGAACACCGGGAGGGGAGTGCTGGAATGGAAGTCCAAATGGTTATGTTACAGAATAGATTGAGCTTTATACGGAATACTTACAGACCAGTTGGTAGCTCTTTTTCAGATTTAGCCACTGTGATTGCACTGGAAACGAAGTAATATCATACAAAAGGTTCAAAAGATTTAAAATACGAACAAACCTTTCTTCCGGATGGCTCTCAATCGAGATTTCTAGCTTTTCAGTAACTTTGTTGTACTCTTCTTGATCCGTTTGAGATTCCGCTGCCTCGTCAAGATCATCATCGTCGTCAGCAGTAGCATCTTCTTCGTCCTTAACATCCAATTCGTCATCATTGAACGAACTCTCGTCCGAATCCTCCCTCACCTCCTCCTCCTTACAAAAGTAATCCAAATTATTCTGCACAACTCCCAAAGCATGCTCCATCGCCTCCAAAGTCCTCTCAGAAAACCACTCATCCTGGCCACCTTCACCCCGACAAGCTCCGCAATCCCTCGCCTTCAGACAGCCATCCCGAAAAGTGGCCACAATCTCCACCAACTGCCAGCAGGTCCTGCAAACGCTAAACGGCCTCGGATCCAGCTGAATCCCCAACGTCTGTCTCACCTTTTCCAGACCATCACCCAGGTTCGTCCCTCTGCCAACCGAAAACTGGATAACCACCGACGGAGGACACTTCCGTAGGCAGAGCTCGCAAACCGATAGGCGATTCGCCGTTCCGACGGACTTTTTCGAATGCCTTTTGGGACTGGGATCGACGGCAGGCTGTGGCAACTCAATCGGTTCCTCCTTAATGGCCACAAACTCCAGGAGCGAAGCGGAACCGGTTTCGGTTCGGGCAACTGCGGGGAAATCGACGTTACATAGAAAAGATATTCAATAAAAATGAACCTAGAACTTACCCCGCCCATGGGCGGATTCCTCCAGGGAGATTTTTACTTTCTTTGCAGAGCTGGACGACGCCGAAGCATGATTTCTCTTTTTCGAAGCCATTGCATTTGTGGGGTAATTTTGAAAAAGTTTGTATCTGATTTCCGCTCTCCGTTGTGATTGTTTTGGTTCTGAATTTGTGCACGCTTAAAGTAAACTGCTAATCTGTCATACTTGTTAATGGTACGTTCGTTTGATGGCTAGTTCCACACTGAGTGCCGCACTCAGAGCTGTCAAAGTGTTTGTTTGAAGAAACTCGCGCTAGTTCCGCACGAGTTTCGCCGCCATCTTGGAACTGAAACTCTAGTGCCGCACTCGATATTTTTTCAGTTTCATGCGAGTTCCACGCGCACTGACAAATGACGTTCGATTGAACCAAAACTGGCACTGACGAGTGCGGCACTCAGTGCCGCTCCGGCTCTTCAAACGAACGTACCATAAGTTTACGATGGAGCGATTACGGACTTGATCGGACAGTTGTTCGACCCCTCGTGAGGTAAACATTGAGAGCACGGTTAAAATCAATTGTCAGATTTGGGTGAATTTCACTCAGAATTCCACGAAAACTGAGTGATATTCACCCAGATCTGAGTGAAATTCACTCAAATCTGACAGATGACCCCTTTATTTATTTCTGAGTAGGTTCGGTTTTGACGAAAACTGAGTTATTTAGAACGTGCTTTTTTGGGTGAGTCAGTTAACTCAACTGACAGGAGTTAGCAATTTCTTAGCAATGTTTAAAAATATCGTGCAAAATTATGTTTGTTGCCGAAATTCGCCAGGCAATTCAGTTTATTTTAACACATAATTAACAAGTAGGTATCAATCAACCAAATGATCCTCTAGTGACACCTCTTGATGTGCGGCTTAACCAAGCACTTGTACGCAAATCCCTGGCCGCAGATGTGGCAAGCGTGGGGCTTTTCCTGCGTGTGAATGCGCATATGCACGCGCAGCGCTGCCATCGATTTCAGCGACTTTTCGCACACACTGCAGGGGAAATAAACACGATCTTCGGCGTGGATCAAGCGGTGTTTTTTGAGTGTTATTCTGGAATGAAAAACAACATTAATTTAGTGATTTCAAACGGGCGATTAAAGCTAACTTTGATTTGAACATGTTGTATTTCGTGAGAGCTAAATTTATTTGATTCTTGCTTGTTCGAGTGTCAGAAGTAGAATGATCGCTTAATTGATTGATGGTTGCTTCGATTGCTTGAATGGGTTGCTTCGTTAGTCCAGGGTGTGCAACATCTCCCCCTTAAGACCAGCACAGGGTGCGACTTGGTATGATCCAGATCGCTCGCCATCTTCAAGCGGTGAGATATTGGGAACAGTACCAGCGGAGATGTTCTTCGTGCCATGCCGTGGATTCGGACGGGCTGGAAGCTGCATCGGTCGGACCTAGACCTGTTTTCATGTTTGCCTCCCCTTGCGATTTGACTGCAAGAGAACGCTGCTGCTTGACGCGGTTGACCTTTCCAGTGACGCTGCTGCATACTGCTGACATCGGGGTGTCCCACAGCTCAAAAAGCTCGATCCAGTCGAGACCGAACAGGTTGATCTGCTTGTCAGTCACATAGAAAGTTCCGGTTCTGGTGACGCCTCCGAGTGTGACTTGGCATCGGAGCTCACCGAGTAGGGACAGTGACTTACCAGAGGCTGTTCTGGCAATCTGCTTGGTGGGAGACAGCGGCGGTGAATCCAAGTTGTCGCACCACTGCTTCCGCGAGATCACTGTGATGTCCGAGCCGGTGTCGAACTGCAGTGATGCTTGGGAACCGTTGATGCTCACCGTCAGGAACTTACGCTTCGAGGTAGAGTTGACCCGGTTGGCGGCATACAGGCTGTTGACGTTCGTCTGCTGCTTGTTCTTGGACTTCTTGGGCACGCAGCTGCAGTAACCTTCCTTGTGGCCGGTCTGCATGCAGTCCTGGCAGACGTGCTGTTAGTAGGCGCCAAGGTTACAGTAACCTTGGGTGATAGTTGCATGACTCATGTGAAACGTTGTTTTGGACCAAAAATTGGCTGCCACCGGAATTTTCATGCAGTATCGTGGTGAACATTATTTTGAGTGTACACGGATAACATACTTAATAGTAGTTTATGCAACAAGTTGCAAAAAGAGGATTTTTTCAGCACGAGTCGTACATTTATCCAACGAGGTTCACCGAGTTGGATAAATACGTCGAGTGCTGAAAAAATCAAGTTTTGCAACGAGTTCCATACAACATTTTTTGCAATTCCAAAAAACACCCATTGAGTGAAATTTTAAGTCAATTTTTCTTGTCTTTGTCAATAAATCGTTTAAATCAAAAAATGTTGAAAAGTGTTACTTTTCGAAACAAGTGCTGAAAAGTTCAACTTTTCAGCACCCATTTTTGGTACAGAAAAGTAGGCTATTTCGTCGTTCAAGAATGACAGGAAAAGTAAGTAGTTTCACGACGGAATTGCAAAAATAAATTTTATTCAATTTTCAAAGTCCAAAATAAGGTCATCAATATTTTTCATAAAATAATTGTACGTAAAATTGAATAAAGCTGATTTAAAACGGTCGTGGTCGGGGACTTTCTTTTATAACAAAAACACAGATCCCGAGTTTTTTTTAAAGGTTCAATAAACTATTGTCTTTCATATGTTTATAGGACCTAATCAAAAAAAAAAAACTCTTGAGATATTTTGCAGTTAATAAACAACACGTCTTATTCCACACAAATCAACCACAAAACTGATTTGACAACTCGTTTGACAACCTTACCTTCGCTGTTTTCTCGCTCATTGTTCTCTCTCGCAGCTCGCTAGCGCGCACTCGCACTCAATGCGCAATCTGTCAGCTAACAAGGCAATATTTATTAAGGTGCGCACTTTTTTGCGCTCTTAACTCTTATTTATGAATTATATCGGTCTTATAGTAAATACTCATTTAATAATTTATTAAAAATTAAATCCTGCAACCCACATTGTGAAAGCAGACAAAAATCAAAATTAATACGAGCACAACCTGCCAAAGCTGTTGCGCCAGTGATGTACACGCTAACGACAAACTACTACATTTCTGTTCGCGCAACAGAATGAACTTCTGTTTGCATCAAAACCTATGAAAATCCAACTTTTACAGATTCTATGAAATCTTGATTTTTCTCCGTAAAAGTATTTAAAAAAGCTTCAAATTCTATGCAGACGCGGAGAAATATGGACAAACCATGAGTAAAGTAAATGTATTCCCACATTCATCGAAACAACCATCCCATCAATCCTGCCCGGCGTGAAACTTTTCCATGTGCTGAACGAGCAAACTGTACTCGAATTCTTGCCCGCAAAAGGCACAAATAAACGAAATAAACCCCTTTTCCTGCGTGTGAATCTGCTGCCGGTGCACGTTCAACAAGTGCGCCGAACTGAACGCCTTGTCGCAATCGTTGCACGTGTAGTTTCGCTTTTCGTGGATTTTCATGTGAGCCTTGAGTGTTTTCGTTGAGGCCAGCTGAATCCCGCAGAGGGGGCAAACGGGTTTGTCCCGCTTACTGCAATTCGCGGCGTGTCGCTGCAGTTCGGAATTGCCGTAAAAGTGCCTGGCGCAGCCTTCATTTTTGCATTTGAACGGTTTTATACCTGAGGGGGGAATTTAGAACAAAGTTAGAAGTTTGCGAACAAATTGTGCAGCCTTACCAGGTTCATCGCACTTGATGGTATGGTTACCTAAACCTAACGACTTTATTCCTTCGCACTTTCTTTCGTGATTGCATCGTTCATGGGTTGCATGGAAGCGTTTGTTGCAGTTTTTACTACGGCACTCGTATGGTTTGATGCCTAAAAACAACGTTAATCGATCATATAAGAACTAACCAACTTTGAAACGTGTTCCAACCCATGTGTTTATTCCGGTGTTCTCGTAACCTGTACGATTTCGAGAAATTCACCGAACAGATGGAGCACGTGTAGAGTTTCTGCTTCGTTTTGGACGATTTTGTACAACGGCGCAAGTGGAGCGCTACGCCCAATTTGGTTTCAAACATTCGCTGGCACTTTTCACAGCTGAATGATGTATTTCCTGTTTGATCCAGAATTTGTGCGGTCCTTGTAGAGGAGCTGAAAGTTTGTTTATTATTTTTCAACAGCCAGTAAAATTAACGTACTTATCGTTGGGTGATTCCTCCGATAAAAGCAGATAGTTAACATCCTCTTCCGAATGCTGATTATCTGCCAGCATTGGCTTTTCCTCCGGTATCTCCTCGGAAATCAACTCATGCCTGTTTCGAGCATTTTCAATGCGTGCCACGTGCTCCTGAACCACGCTCCTCGTCCTCGTCATCACCTCCAAGTTCTCCTTGGACAACCAATCGTCCCCAGCTCCGTCCAACCCAAACGGAAATCGCTCCCTCCACGCGGACGCCTTCAGACAACCCTCCCGGAAGTCCGCAAACGTTTCCACCATATTCCAGCAGGAGCGACAAATGGCACACTGCTCAAGCTCAATATCCACGCCCGAGAGTAGCGCCAACTTTTCCCGTCCACTGGGTTCAGTGGAGAATTCGACCAACTGGTCGGAAGTGCACGGGCGTAAACAGAGGGCACAAAAGAGGGGCACCTTCGGGATGGAATCGGATCCGGTAGGATTGGTGCACATTTCCGGCAAGGATTCTACTACTTCCAACTGGGGTTCCTCTTTGAATATTTCCAGCAGCGGTTCCGTAAGGATGTGGACGGTGGCGGTTTCCGGAAGGGTTGGTCCTGTTATGGATATAAATATATTATTTCACCAGAACTATTTAGTTTGTTTTCAGTTCAATAAATAACTTTTCACAAAAAAAATCAACGCAATATAAAATTGTATAAACTGGTTTTAGCATGTAGGTCGCGTTACAGTGGCGCAAAAATGACAACTGTCAAACGTCAAAATAGAAACAATATATAACGACACCACAATTTAACTCACCGGCATGACGTTGAAATGGAAAACGATCGCCGGCCTGTTTCTTCTGTAGTATTCTTCTTGCGTAAGCTGCTCTCGCGGCTTTTGTCGCCTTGTTCCGCTTCCGGGATTTGGCAATTGACCGCCCCATTATACAAAATCAAATGTTTCTTAGATCCGACAAACGAAACGCACGAATGTCAACAAACTTTTTTGTTTTCGTTCATTGTCTACACGCTCACCCGTAACCAGCTCGTTTCAGCGTAATTTTGACCCGGAATGTTTCTGTGGTGACTTGCACGCACGTTTTCGTCAAAACCGAACCTACTCAGAAATGAATAAATGGGGCATCTGTTAGATTTGGGTGATTTTCACTCAGAATTCTACGAAAACTCCACACAGATCTGAGTGAAATTCACTCAAATCTGACAGATGTCCCCTTTATTAATTTCTGAGTTCGTTCGGTTTTGACGAAAACTGAGTTATTTTGAACGTGCTTTTTTGGGTGACTTTAAGAGCGAGTTTTTCACCGATGTGAAACAGGTCGTATCGAGGTGCTCCGATTTCAGTGAAACTTTCAGGGTTTGTTTGTCTATACATGAGATGAACACATGCCAAATATGAGCCCTCTACGACAAAGGGAAGTGGGGTAAAACGGGCATTGAAGTTTGAGGTCCAAAACACTTGAAAAATCTTAAAATTGCTCGCATGTCCGTAAAACTTCATCAATTCCAACTCTCTTAGATGCATTCGAAAGGTCTTTTGAAGCCCTTCAAAATGTGCTATAGACATCCAGGATTGGTTTAACTTTTTCTCATAGCTTTTGCAAATTACTGTTAAAAATGGATTTTTTTAAAACCTTAATAACTTTTGGCAACAGCCTCCAACACCCATACTCCCTTAGGTCAAAAGTTAGGGAATTTCATGGACTATAAGCCTACGGTATTAACTTTTTGGCCAATCGCAGTTTTTCTCATAGTTTTACGATTTTTCTAGAACAAACATTTTACAACGTTAGTTTTTACCCTGTAGGCCGCCATAGCGGCACTTTTTGGTCTCAATTTTGTCATATTCAGAATCCTCAGAAAATTTTACATTAGATTGAGGTATTGGAATTTTGAATTTGGTTGGAAAAAATGCCATTTAGAATTAATTAAAATATTATTTAGAATTTTGTCGGATTAGGGGTAATACAAGTTTTCGCCTACTTGATACAGCATTTGACGTTTTGATCATAGGGTAAAGAAGATCTATTTCTTTTTTCAAAAATGTTTTATTTAATTATTTTTTAAATCTAAATTACAACTCCAATACTTCTAACTTACGTGAAATTGACCGAGGATTGCGAATATGACAAAATTGAGACCAAAAAGTGCCGTCTTCTTGGCCTACAGGGCAAAAACTAACGTTGTAAAATGTTTGTTCTAGAAAAATCGTAAAACTATGAGAAAAATTGCGATTGGCCAAAAAGTTAATACCGTAAGCTTATAGTCCATGAAATTACCTATCTTTTGACCTATGGGAGTATGGGTGTTGGAGGCTGTTGCAAAAAGATATAAGGTTTTAAAAAAAATCAATTTTTAACAGTAATTTGCAAAAGCTATGAGAAAAAGTTTAACCAATCCTGGATGTCTATAGCACATTTTGAAGGGCTTCGAAAGACCATTCGAATGCATCTAAGAGAGTTGGAATTGATGAAGTTTTACGGAAATGCGAGCAATTTTAAGATTTTTCATGTGTTTTGGACCTCAAACTTCAATGCCCGTTTTACCCCACTTCCCTTTGTCGTAGAGGGCTCATATTTGGCATGAGTTCATCTCATGTATAGACAAACAAACGCTGAAAGTTTCATCCAAATCGGAGCACCTCGATACGACCTCTAGAACAAACCGAGCAGAATCTACAAATACTGCCTCTTAACTGACTTGGAATAAATCAAAAATGAGTAACTGATGTGGAAGCTAGTGCGGAAGTCCATTTTGACGATGAGAATAAAGTCAAAAGTGAGCACTTCAATCAATTACACGTTGATCAGAAGTTAGCAATATCTTAGCAATGTTTAAAAATATCGTACAAAATTATGTTTGTTGCCGAAATTCGCCAGGCAATTCAGTTTATTTTAACACATAAATAACAAGCATCAATCAACCAAATCATTTTCTAGTGGCACCTCTTGATGTGCGGCTTAACCAAGCACTTGTACGCGAATCCCTGGCCGCAGATGTGGCAAGCGTGGGGCTTTTCCTGCGTGTGAATGCGCATGTGAACCCGCAGTGCTGCCGTCGATTTCAGCGACTTTTTACACACACTGCAGGGGAAATAAACACGATCTTCGGCGTGGATCAAGCGGTGCTTTTTGAGTGTTATTCTGGAATAAAAAGCAACATTAATTTATACTGATTTAAAATGGGCGACGAAAAGCTAACTTTGACTTGAACAGCTTGCCGCAGATATCACAGGGATTGTTCGCCGCTCGGTGGGTTCCCATGTGGGCTTTCAAGGTGTCCGGTGAGGCCAACTGAAGGCCACACTCCGGACAGATTGGCTTATCTTTGCCACATATTTTTTCGTGATGGATCCGCTCCTTAACGGTGTAGGAATGGTGATTGCAATTTTCCCTGCGGCACTTGTACGGTTTGATACCTGAAAATCGAATTTAAATGCAATTGAGGATAAATTAACACAAGTTATTTCCTACCTTTATGCTTGTTGAGGTGATCTTGTAAGTTTTTTTGATAGTTGAAATCAGCAAAGCAGGTCGAACACGTGAACCGTTTTTTGGACTTATTTGGAGCGGATTTTTGACAGTAATGCAAGTGAATAATCATACCATTTTTGCCTTCAAACTTTTGCTCGCAGTTTGGACATGAATGGACTTCGATTTCCCGAATTTCTTCGACCATTTCAACGCTTTGTTCAACCATATTGGATTTGTTATCTTCCGTTGCATCCAATTGATCAACCACGCTTTCCAGACCATCTTGAAACGAATCCTCATCCGGTCCAACAATCTGCTCGGCCTCATTCCGCGCCTCAATTTCTGCCTGCTCAATCCTCTCCACGTGGTCCACAATAATCATCCTCGTTTTCGCCACAACGTCCACCGCAGTCCTCTTGAGCCAACCTTCCCTGGACGTTTCCTTCGGCACAATCCCCGTGCTGAACCGCTCGCGCCATTCTGCGGCCTTCCTGCAGCACGTCCGAAAGTTGGCCAACAGTTCCGTGAGGGCCCAGCAGGATCGGCAAAGGGCGTCTTGTTCGCTAAGGTCGATTTGAAGGCCCAGCACACTAGTCAGCTGCTCCTGGACTTGGAAAACGTCCAGGCAGTTCCACGACTGCTGGGGCGAGAACTGGACAAACTTGGCCGGATGATAGATTCGGAGGCAGAGGCAGCAGAATGGGGTTTCGGGTGTTTCAGCGGGTAGTTCTTCCGGGGGAAGTAGTTCGTGGAATATTTCGATTGATTCCGTTTTGATCACCTGTTGCAGCTCCGGTGCTGGGTCTTTGGTGGCGTCTGGTTCGAAGTTGCATTGCTGGAAAGCTTTGAAAACGTGTTAAGAAATCATATTAATTGAAAACTAGAAACTAACCTTCGTACAAGCATTGCTCTGGAACCTGTTCCGGTTCTTCCTTTTTAATCTTTTCAATATCCTGTAGCTGAGCCTGTTTAATTTTCTTCCATCGATCAATCTGCGCTAGTCGGGCTTTTTTCTTAAATCCCATATTTTCAGTTTATTTTGATGAAATTTATGTTCGAATAATTTAAATATATTAATCTTCTCATTGAAAAGTGCCGGCGACAAAATTGGGCGAAATGTTCACCGCCCGGAGATCGCGAGTTGGCGCGAGCGAATGAACACCGCGAAAAAAGATTCGGGAGTGCAGTGGGGTTAAATGATCATTTCGTCATTCGGTTTAATTAAACAATAATTATTTTTTCGTAAATATCGCTACTTTGATGCGATGTAATTCATTTTTACAGTAAATTAGGCATTGTTACATCAAATTTGACCTTTCAAACGCACTAGAATGGCCAAATTTTAAAACATCAATGTTTGCCAATTTGACCGTTTTACCCCCAATTCCCCTTGTAGAACAAAAGAAAAGTTCATCCGCGGTCTGTCAGCAGCGCGCTGTTTTGTTTGCTGGATCAACATTTGGAAATGTCGAACGTTGAAGGAAATCGCTCAAAAAATGGAAATTAATCGATTTCAAATGTTATGGCCGCAAATGAAAGGTAAGGGTGGCTAATTTTTGATTCCGATCTGTAAAACTAGTTCTGGCGAGGGTTCTGGGCCCTGCGGCAATCGATTTTACCGGCGGGTTGCTTCCGGTTGCATTTGATTTGAGGAGAAGGTTTTTCAATCCACCAGGGGCTTGTTCGGGGGCAACAGTTTCGGTTATCCGGAACTTTCGGTAAGTTTCATATTGGCAGTGTTTAGCATGAAAAACAAACTTAGACCAATCTTTCAAGTGTGCGCTCTTTTTGAGGAGGGGGCGCATCCGAAGAAGAGCGCAACTCGGGGGAGCGTTATTTCGGGGTTTGAGCGCAAATCGAAGGAGCGTTATTGCGGGGTTTTGGCGTAAAATGGGATTTTCTTTTTTAATTTTATTTACAATTAAACGAAACATTTATATAAGGGGTCATCCACAAAACACTGATAATGGGCCATCCTCAAATCTGGGTGTCCAAGAACTCCCGGATGTCATGGCCTAGAAAGCTTCCTGATCAACGGAGGTCTATATGGGTGAATTAACCATCGGTATAGCTTCAGATAGCTTTAGTGAACCACGATGGATACTCTTCGCCATGTTGGATTATTATGGGTCCTCCAGGAACTCCCGGGAGTTATGACCTGATGATTTACCTGACTTCCGAGAGTTCCTGGGAAACCCATAACAATCAAGCATGGTGCAAAGTGTCTATCATGGTCCACTGAAGCTTCTTGAAGCGATACCGATGGTTGATATACCCATATAGTTTCGCGTTGATCAGGTAGATCATCAGGTCATCACTTCCTAGAATTCTTGGATGATCGATAACAACGTACCCCAGAGTATCTATCGTTGTTCACTGAAGCTACCTGAAGCCACACCGATGATCAATTCACCCATATAGACAATAGGGTCCTAAAGCCCTGAGTCAATTGTTATGTTCAACGGTAAAAAAAAGATTAAAACCCATTTTTGATCATTTTTTTTCATTTAAATGCAAAAAATAGGACAGGACAACATTTTTTTGATGAATCAACTAAGGTCCACTTAGAACGAGCTGTGATTTTAAAATCGATTTTAAATCCTTCTCGGTCGTACAAAGTGTCATTGTACTCAGAAAAATAAGCTTTATCGTTGTGAACAATAATATCACAAATGTAAGCTTCACCTTTGGGCCCAATTGAAACAAACATATCAAACGAAATATTTGAAACCAAACCTGCACAACAACAAACAAACAGAGAAATGAGGCGCTAATTTGGATTCAACAAAGTATTTAATTCCTTTCGTTATTGCAAATCGACTTTTGATTGCATTTTCAGATTTGTATGAAACCTTGTCCATTGATGTTTTTTTATGACCAAAATAGTTATTGTGCACTATTGCCTCATATTCTTCATACAAAATGGTGTCTGTCTATACACAAGTGCTGTGAATGTTTTCGCAAATCTGTATCTTGAGATAAGATTTTCTGAATACCAACCATTGGCAAAGTTTTAAGTTATGACCAGGATTGAATTAAAAACTTTTTTTAGTCTAAAAAAGATTATAGTTACAATGGTTAATACACCCACACCCAGAACTGGGCATCGGCATACGAGAGGATAAAGAGCACGATTCGGTAGTAAAATGCTACTGTATGCGGACGGAGAGGATAAATCCCGAAATTGCCGTGAGTACTTTACTCATGGGTTCATTTTCCAAAAAAGTTCATCTATCAAAAAAAAGTACCGGTACCGAGATTCGAACCCAAGACCTTCGGCTTATTGAACCGTGCCTTTGCCGTATAGGCCACCATGGTTCGGTGACTAAGTGGTGGTCATTTGTCCATATAAGCCACTCAATTGGATGAACTCGTCAATGAACGAATGAACTCGCGAGAGGTCTTTACTCACGCAAAATAGTACTTTCCTCACGTTTATTTTCGGGAGGACTTTCCCCTCGTTCTTTAACTTTGGGTGCATATAGACCCCCGTTGATTAGGTAGATCATCAGCATGGCTTTCTACCTTAGGTACTCGCGAGTGTGTAGTAGTGCGGTTGTCAAAATCGTTATATCTGACTCTCTCACTCCACTGCCACTGACATTGTTTATGTTTTGCTTTTCCTGGCACGGTTCATTGTTCGTTTGTTATTGTTTTAATTTTAGTGGCACGGAGTCATGCACTCACACTAATACAAAGCAAGATCGTGAGTACCTATGATATACAGCCTTGGATCATCAGGTCATAACTCCCGGGAGTTCCTGGAGGACCCATAATAATCCAACATGGTTCTTAGAAGACTTATAACAATCCAACGTACCCCAGTGTCTCCATCGTTGCTCACTGAAGCTACACTCAAACCCCGATGGTTTGACACAAACTGTTGTCAGACGAACGGGGTCACTTTTTAGTTTGACACCCCTTTTACACGGAGTTCACGCACACTACCAAACGTGTGTTTTGATAGTGTGCGTGAGCGCCGTGTAAAAAGTGACAGTTCGTCACTTTTTAGTTTGACTTTGACCAACCAACGGGGTACAAACTAAAAAAGTGTCCAACGAAAAAGTGACCAACCATCGGGGTTTGAGTGTATACCGATGGTTAATTCACCCATAAAGACCTCCGTCGAGACCTCCGTTGATCAGGTAGCTTTCTAGGCCATGACATCCGGGAGTTCTTGGACACCCAGATTTGAGGATGGCCCATTATCAGTGTTTTGTGGATGACCCCTTATATAAATGTTTCGTTTAATTGTAAATAAAATTAAAAAAGAAAATCCCATTTTACGCCAAAACCCCGCAATAACGCTCCTTCGATTTGCGCTCAAACCCCGAAATAACGCTCCCCCGAGTTGCGCTCTTCTTCGGATGCGCCCCCTCCTCAAAAAGAGCGCACACTTGAAAGATTGGTCTAAGTTTGTTTTTCATGCTAAACACTGCAAATATGAAACTTACCGAAAGTTCCGGATTACCGAAACTGTTGCCCCCGAACAAGCCCCTGGTGGATTGAAAAACCTTCTCCTCAAATCAAATGCAACCGGAAGCAACCCGCCGGTAAAATCGATTGCCGCAGTGCCCAGAACCCTCGCCAGAACTAGTTTTACAGATCGGAATCAAAAATTAGCCACCCTTACCTTTCATTTGCGGCCATAACATTTGAAATCGATTAATTTCCATTTTTTGAGCGATTTCCTTCAACGTTCGACATTTCCAAATGTTGATCCAGCAAACAAAACAGCGCGCTGCTGACAGACCGCGGATGAACTTTTCTTTTGTTCTACAAGGGGAATTGGGGGTAAAACGGTCAAATTGGCAAACATTGATGTTTTAAAATTTGGCCATTCTAGTGCGTTTGAAAGGTCAAATTTGATGTAACAATGCCTAATTTACTGTAAAAATGAATTACATCGCATCAAAGTAGCGATATTTACGAAAAAATAATTATTGTTTAATTAAACCGAATGACGAAATGATCATTTAACCCCATTGCACTCCCGAATCTTTTTTCGCGGTGTTCATTCGCTCGCGCCAACTCGCGATCTCCGGGCGGTGAACATTTCGCCCAATTTTGTCGCCGGCACTTTTCAATGAGAAGATTAATATTTTGCGTGTAAAGTATTTTAAAACTTCGATGAATGCTGGGATGAATGTTTTGTGTTGAGTCGTTAAACGGATTTTACTAAACATAAACAAATCCAAGGGGTCCACCGACGTTGGTAAGTTTCTGTCAAAGTTGTAATTATTTACGAAAAAGCAGAGTGTTACCACAGCGTTACTGGACCCCTCGATTATAAAAAAAAACATCAAAACAAATTTTGTCTCGGATTAACGAAAATCCAAAAAATTCCCGGTGAAAATCGTGAAAATAAAAGAGTGTGCATCGGCCAAACCTTTTTAACCATATTGTCGTTTCCCGTAATTACTTGACTTGTGTTGGCTATTCAGGACTTGATTTAAGGACAAATTGATAAAAAGTTGTAAACTAACCGGCTCTCGTCACAAATAAACAATCAAATGGCAGCCAAGCTAAAATGGCAACAATCACAGCAGCGGAAAGACCCCATCATTCCGGAACCCACCGAACCGCTGCTGGAAGTATTCAAAGAGGAGCCCGAACTGGAGGTTCTAAGGGAAGAACCCCCTCATGACAACCCAACCGCCCTGTACGAAGTCTTACTCGTACCGAAAACGGAACCAGCCGATCCCACCCCGGAAGTGGCCCACTTCTGTGCCCTCTGCCTGCGGCCGGGCACTTCCGGTCAGGTGGTCGAATTCTCCGCCAACCCCAGCTGGAACTGTCTGGATGTGCCGAGCGGCCGGGACAAGTTGGCGCTACTTTTGGGCGTGGACATTGAGCTTGAGCGGTGTCCCGTTTGTCGGTCCTGCTGTATCATGGTGGAAATGATGGCCGACTTCCGGGAGGGGTGTTTGAGGGCGTTCGCGTGGAGGGAGCGGTTCAATGTTGGGTTGGACTGGGTTGGGGACGACGATTGGCTGTCCAAGGAGAACTTTGAGGGGATGGCGAGGACAAGGAAGGTGGTTCAGGAACATGTGGAGCGTATTAAATTGGCTGAGATTGAGGCGCGGAACAGACAGGGCTTGGACATGGATGAAATGATGGAGCAGAAGCCAATGCTGGAAGATGAACAGGATTCGGTGAAGGAATCGCCGCCCATGGTTGAGTACGCTAAATGGTTTGGGTTTAGCTTATCTTGTTGGAAATTTTATTTGAAAAAATACTTCACAGAATCCCCAAGGAGAGCCAATTAACCTTGGAAAAGCCGGTGATTACAACGTACAGCTGCGAAAAATGCCAGCGGAAGTTTGAAACGCAATCAGGTATGAGGATTCACTTTGATCGTTGTAAGAAATCGTCCAACAAGAAGCCAAACGATCCCCAACTGCACAAGTGTTCCATCTGTTCGGCCAATTTTACGGTATTGTCCAGGCTGCTAGAACACCTCAATAAGCACGAGGGTAAGAAAACATTTCTGGTTGAATTCTTGAAATATTGATAAACGTTCTTTTAGGAATTAAACCGTTTGAGTGCCGTAAGGAAAATTGCACCCAAAGCTTTCATGGACTCCAAGGACGATTAAAACATGAACAAAAGTGTAAGGGGAACTCCTTGCTGGATCCAAGTGTTGACCAAGAATCCCAGGAAAGCTCAACTGTGGACATGTGAGTAGACGCCACCACTAGCATTTTTACCCGCCTCCCTTGCATAGTTTCTGAGATTTTTGATAGAATCTGATTTTTCCCATATAAATTTAAATTTCTTACCATTACTCGTACAGCGCCGTAGTTTGCCATTTAAATTATTTAAACAATTTTTATTTATTGAACGTAGCGCTCCTGAGGAAAACCAACCAAAAATCTTCTCGTGCAGTAAATGCCCAAGGAAATTCGACACCAAAGGGGGATTGGTGACTCACCGCCTAAACTGCATGAAACCTGCAAAGAGCCCTCGGATTCACACCTGCTCAATCTGTTCGGTTGAATTCGGTAGTGCTAACCATCTTGATGCACACATGAACAAGCACAATGGTAAGAGCTTTCCAAAAACCCCTTAACTTCAATCTAACCGAACTGTGAATTTTCCCCCCGCAGATATCAAACCGTACAAGTGCAAAAATGAAAGCTGCGGAATGGACTTTTACGGCAAACTGCACCTATACAAACACACCGAGAGGTGTGGCAAGATCAAACCAGTGTGTCCTCTCTGCGGACTTCAGCTTTCCTCGAAGGCAACACTGCATGCGCACATGAAAACCCACGCAAGTGCCACCGAAGCTCCAGTGGCTCCAGTGGCCGAGTGCGAAACGTGCGGCAAAAAGTTCAAGACTAAGAAATCGCTCAAAAACCACCAGACGGTCCACCTGAACGAGTGGAACTATCCGTGCGACGAGTGCGGCAAGATGCTCAAGACGGCAGCTTCGCTGAGCGTGCACCGGCGGATTCACATGGAGGTGAAGCCGTTCAGTTGCGCCGTGTGCGGCCAGGGATTCACGCTCAAGAGTCTCGTTGAGCGGCACATGCAGAAGTGCCACGCGGAAGTGGTTTTGGTGAAATAAAAAATCATTCGCATATTTAGTTTTTCAGCTGTATTTTCTTTTGTAAACGAAATCGTCCTAAAAGTTCCTTAAAGAGTTTTACAATTTTGAGATGAATTCCGCAGAACTGAACTAGTTTTTGCTTCATGACTTGGTTTTTGCCACTATAAAATTGAGTTCGTGTGCTCCATCTCAAATTTGCGTGGCTCCACTTCAGAAAATATTACTTGATTGACGTCAAATTTGAGGGAGTCCGGGTAAGTGTGTTTGTTGTGACATTTCTGCAAATTTTGGTTCTTTTTGTGATTCCTTCCGAAGCGATTACCGATTTTATTTGACAGCTGTTGGACCCCTCAAAAAATCAACATTGAA
Organism: Culex pipiens pallens; assembly: GCF_016801865.2. Classification (NCBI taxonomy): domain Eukaryota; kingdom Metazoa; phylum Arthropoda; class Insecta; order Diptera; family Culicidae; genus Culex; species Culex pipiens. Next base: position 152,829,376 of record NC_068938.1, read on the forward strand.
TGCACGGCTAAAAATATTTGATCAAACGAAAAGTCCACTGTTTTGCATAAAATAGATTTTAAGCAACATTGACTAAAAGACAAACCAATCAAAACAACCGCATTTGAGATAACAATTAGTGCAAATTTATTTCAACAAATCGAAGCCAGCACTCCTATCAATCCTCTCCCGCGTGGCACTTCTTCATGTGCGGCTTCACCAAACATTTGTACGCGAAAGCCTGCCCGCAAATGACACAACCAAACGGCTTCTCCTTCGTGTGAATCCGCAGATGCACGGTCAGTGCATTCGCCGACTTGAGCGCCTTCCCGCATTCGCCGCACGGATAGTTCCGCTCGTCCGAATGGACCAGCTGGTGCCGCGTGAGGCTCTTTTTAGACTTGAACTTTTTCCCGCACGTGTCGCACTCGGCGACGGGCTCTTCGGCGTGGATTTTCAAGTGCGCGTACAGCCCTCCCCTCGAGGACAGCTGGAGTCCGCACAGCGGACAAATCGGTTTGTCCTTGCCACAAAACTCCGCATGTCGCTTTAGTTCAACTTTTCCGTAGAAATGCTTGTCGCAGCTTTCATTGCGGCATTTGAACGGTTTGATTCCTGGGGAGAAAGTAACAATTACATATAAATTGAATAATGTTTGAAGATTGGAAATATCTTACCATTGTGCTTGTTCATGTGCGCTTCAAGTTTGTTGGGAAAGCGAAACTCCATCGAGCAGATTGAGCAGCGGCTAAGCGGAGGGCTCTCAACAGGTCCTTTGCACTTTTGGTTATGCGTCACGAACCCGGCTTTGGTGTCGAATTTCCTCGGGCATTTACTGCACGGGTAAACTTTCAGTATTATTTCCACGGCAGCTGATGATTCCCGATCAACACTTGCATTCAACGACTTTTTTCCCTTGCATTTTCTTTCGTGTTTAGCTCGTTGATTGTAAACATGGAAGCGTTTGTTGCAATTTCCCTTACGGCACTCGTAGGGTTTGATGCCTAAAATAAATTTATTTAACTAATCTAGCATTGTTTACTGTTTTTTTTATTGAATAATCCTACCCAGATGTTTGTTACGATGTTCTCGCAAATGGTACGAGTTCGTGAAATTGGCCGAACAGACGGAACACGTGTGCAGTTTCACAGCAAGTTGCCACTCATTGGTCTCGCTGGTTGAACTGAAGAAGAATTATGTTAAAATTGACTAAAATTGCTGGACAATTCAACGTACTCTTTCTTAGGCGGTCCCTCCGGTGAATCTGGATAGCTCGCGTCCTCAAACCAATACTTTTCATTTTCCAGCGTTGGCTTCTCCTCCGGCAACTCATTCGCACCCGAATTCTGCCTGTTTCGCGCCTCAACCTCTGCCATTTCAATGCGTTCCACATGACCCTGAACCACCTTCCGTGTCCTCGCCATCACCTCCAAGTTCTCCTTGGACAGCCAATCATCCCCAATCCCTTCCAATCCAAACGCAAATCGCGACCTCCAAACAGCCGCCTTCAGACATCCCTCCCGGAAGTCCACAAACGTTTCCACCATGGTCCAACAGGACCGGCAAATGACACTCTGCCGCTCAATTTCCACGCCCAAAAGTAGCGCCAACTTGTCCCGTCCACTGGGTTTGGCGGAGAAATCGACCACTTGGTTAGAAGTGCACGGTCGTAGACAGAGGGAGCAAAAGAGGCCCACTTCCAGAAAGGGATCGGTGTCGTGAGGAATGGAAGCTTCCAGCTTTGGTTCGAGTATGACTTCGTTTAGGGGTTCGAGCACGTCAATCGAGAAGTCCAGGATGGGTTCTTCCTCAAAAATTTCCAGCTGGGGCTCCTCTTTGAATATTTCCAGCAGTGGTTCCGTGAGGTTGTAGGTGGCGATGGATTCTGGACATGATTCCGGAACTGTGATGCCTGGCAGTGAAATTTAATATGAAAATAACAAGTTAATAATTTCTCAATCCCATTTTATAAATAAAAATCAGTAATTATATTTGAACGTGTGAATTCCATTAATCGGGAAATTAACAACTGTCACTTGAAATCACAAACCTTGCGTTACCTCCGGGGGTAACGGGCCCAAAAAAATTGGATTATTTATTAGAGTTTTCTGTTTTGCCATTCTTGCTTTTTGCCATCTTAGCAATGCAGCCTTTTGCTTGGACCTTTTGAAAGGCATTTTGTAATGTCTGCACGGTCTGCACCAACAAATTTGATAAAAATTGATAATAAATTCTAACACCAATTTTAAAGTTCATCAAGAAGTAAACATAACCGAGGAGTCCAGAAAGGCTTTCAACAAAAGTTTGATCGATTACAATTTTGGCAGCATGTTTCCAGTGTTGGTGGACCCCTCGATATTGATGTTTATGTGTATCCCGAGTTCAAAACAATCGTCCGATTTTTGTTGAAGAAGTTTTATAAACGTGAAAAATTTGAAGTGAAATTAAGTTAACTCCAAGAGATGCCACGGTTCAAGACTAAACGCCAACTGGGGCAGATGAAACGATGGATAAAAATAAGACAAGCCCAGCAACAGGTCGTTCAAGTGGAAAAAGTGGAAGAACCAGTTCAAAGTGCAGAGCAGGGTTTCCCGGAAGGTTTGTGTTAAGTTAACTAACCCTTAAGTGCCCAATATTTATATTGTATCGTGTCCAAAATGTTTGACAGTATGATATCACCGTTGATAGACCCCTCGATGTTTAATTCATGTTATTATTGGATTTTGGCTAGAATTTTTAAACATTAAAAATAGTTACACTTGAGACATCAAAATCGACCTCCAAAGGAGGTAGTAGACTATTGGTACGTTCGTTTGATGGCTAGTTCCACACTGAGTGTCGCACTCAGAGCTGTCAAAGTGTTTCTTTGAAGAAACTCGCGCTTGTTCCACACGAGTTTCGCCGCCATCTTGGAACTGAAACTCTAGTGCCGCACTCGATATTTTTTCAGTTTCATGCGAGTTCCACGCACACTGAAAAATGACGTTCGATTGAACCAAAACTGGCACCGACGAGTGCGGCACTCAGTGCCACACCGGCTCTTCAAACGAACGTACCATATGGCAAACAAACAAACTCGCACATTTTGACAGTTTGTCTGTGTTGTTTGTTTGCCAACATTTGTGTGTAGAAACGTCAGCTTGCATATACATTTTGAATTGAATTGAATTTATTTTTACTTTTTTTAAGGCAGGAAAAACCACCAAAGCAGTGGCACCAAAAACCTACTTCTTTTTGTAAACATATAATACAAAACATAAATACATGAGCAAAAAAAAAAATAACACGGCGGGACCCAAAGCTCCATCTTCGCGAGGAGCTCTGACTTGTTTGTTTGACATAGTCTAATACCTTCTTGACTTAACACAGTCCATTGACAACTCTGAGTGCCACAGAAGTTGGTTTGTTTGCAATTTGAATCAGATTTGCATTTTATTTCTAACAACTGAGCAGTTCTATAGGATTTCGGTAATTCGATTTTTTTTGTATTTTTTAATCCGACTGAAACTTTTTTGGTGCTTTTGGTATGCCCAAAGAAGCCATTTTGCATCATTAGTTTGTCCATATAATTTTCCATACAAATTTGGCAGCTGTCCATACAAAAATGATGTATGAAAATTCAAAAATCTGTATCTTTTGAAGGAATTTTTTGATCGATTTGGTGTCTTCGGCAAAGTTGTAGGTATGGATACGGACTACACTGGAAACAAATTATACACGGTAAAAAAAAATTTGGTGATTTTTTATTGAACTTTTATCACTAAAACTTGATTTGCAAAAAAACACTATTTTTATTTTTTATTTTTTGATATGTTTTAGAGGACATAAAATGCCAACTTTTCAGAAATTTCCAGGTTGTGCAAAAAATCTTTGAGCGAGTTATGAATTTTTGAATCAATACTGATTTTTTCAAAAAATCGAAATATTGGTCGCAAAAATTTTTCAACTTCATTTTTCGATGTAAAATCAAATTTTCAATCAAAAAGTACTTTAGTGAAATTTTCATAAAGTGCACCGTTTTCAAGTTAAATCCATATTTAGGTGACTTTTTTGAAAATAGTCGCAGTTTTTCATTTTTTTTAAATTAGTGCACATGTTTGCACACTTTTGGAAAAAATATTTTTGAAAAGCTGAGAAAATTTTCTATATTTTGCTTCTTCGGACTTTGTTGATACGACCTTTAGTTGCTGAGATATTGCAATGCAAAGGGTTAAAAACAGGAAAATTAAAGTTTTTTAAAGTCTCACCTAAACAACCCACCATTTTTCAATGTCGATATCTCAGCAACTAATAGTCCGATTTTCAATGTTAATATATGAAACATTTGTGAAATTTTCCGATCTTTTCGAAAACAATATTTTCAAAATTATAAAACCAAGACTAACATTTCAAAAAGGCGTAATATTGAATGTTTGGCCCTTTTGAAATGTTAGTCTTGATTTGAAAATTTTGAAAATATTGTTTTCGAAAAGATCGGAAAATTTCACAAATGTTTCATATATTAACATTGAAAATCGGACCATTAGTTGCTGAGATATCGACATTGAAAAATGGTGGGTTGTTTAGGTGAGACTTAAAAAACATTAATTTTCCTGTTTTTAACCCTTTGCATTGCAATATCTCAGCAACTAAAGGTCGTATCAACAAAGTCCGAAGAAGCAAAATACAGAGATTTTTCTCAGCTTTTCAATTTTTTTTCAAAAGTGTGCAAACATGTGCACTAATTTAAAAAAATTAAAAACTGCGACTATTTACAAAAAAGTCACCTAAATATGGATTTAACTTGAAAGCGGTGCACTTTATGAAAATTTCACTAAAGTACTTTTTGATTTCAAATTTGATTTAACATCAAAAAATGAAGTTGAAAAATTTTTGCGACCAATATTTCGATTTTTTTTTAAAATCAGTATTTATTAAAAAAATCATAACTCGGTCAATGATTTATTGCACAACCTGAAAATTTCCTGAAAAGTTGGCATTTTATGACCTTTAAAACATATCAAAAAATAAAAAAAAATTAAAAATAGTGTTTTTTTGCAAGTCAAGTTTAAGTCATAAAAAGTTAAATAAAAAAATCACCAATTTTTTTACCGTGTATTATTTTTTTCCAGTGTAGTCCGTATCCATACCTACAACTTTGCCGAAGACACCAAATCGATCAAAAAATTGCTTTCAAAAGATACAGATTTTTGAATTTACATACATCATTTTTGTATGGACAGCTGCCAAATTTGTATGGAAAATTATATGGACAAACTAATGATGCAAAATGGCTTCTTTGGGCATACCGAAGGCACCAAAAAAGTTTCAGTCGGATTAAAAAATACAAAAATTAAAATTCTAAAAAAAGACCGATTTCGTAGAGAATTGCTCAACTGGTTAACTGGTTTTTAAAGTGCTACCGCGCGATGACAGCTAACATATTTCACAGGGACACTGCAGGACACGGGACAGTGACAGTTCGATCTTTGTTTGCATGAGTACACTGTGACGAGGAGTTTGTAATTTTTGATTTAAATTATATTTTTCGCTGGCCTTATTTTTTCAAGCCTTATTTTAATAATCAATAAGATTTTTTTTATTATTTTTATCTTTTCAAGCTTTTCAAGAATGTAGAACCGAAGCAAACACCCTTCAGGACACTCCACCGGAAGATCAGCAAGTCATCAAAACGGAATCAATCGAGATTTTCCACGAGTTACTTCTCCCGGGAGTACCCGCCAAGCCGCACCCAACTCAGGAAAACGCATTCTGCTGCCTCTGCCTGCGAATTTATCCTCCGGCCAAATTTGTCCAATTCTCGTCCCAGCAGACGTGGAACTGCCTGGACGTGGTTCATGTCCAGGAGCAGCTTACCAGTGTTCTGGGCCTACAAATCGACCTCACCGAACAAAGCGCCCTTTGCCGATCCTGTTGGGCCCTCACGGAACTGTTGGCCGACTTTCGGACGTGCTGCTGGAAGGCCGCAGAATGGCGTGAGCGGTTCACCGTTGGGATCGAGACCAAGGGAACGTCCAGGGAAGGTTGGCTCAAGAGGGCTGGGGTGGACGTTGTGGCGAAAACGAGGATGACAATTGTGGACCACGTGGAGAGGATTGAGCAGGCGGAAATTAAGGCGCGGTTTGAGTTGGAGCAGATTGTTGGACCGGATGAGGATTCGTTTCAAGATGGTCTGGATTCAACGGACGATGGAAAATCCAAAATTGTTGATCAAAGCGTTGAAATGGTTGAAGAAATTGGGGAAATTCAAGTCCATTCGTGTCCAAACTGTCAGCAAAAGTTTGAAGGCAAAAATAATATGATTATTCATTTGCATTACTGCAAGCAGTCAGATCGAATAAAGCTAAAGAAACGACACACGTGTCCGATCTGTTCTGCCGATTTTAACGCGCCAAAAGAGCTGCAAGATCACCTCAACAAGCATAAAGGTTAGAATCAACTTGTTTGGTTTTCCTAAATTTAATTTAAATTCAATTTCCAGGTATCAAACCGTACAAGTGTCGAAGGGGAAATTGCAATCGCCATTTCTACAGCGTCAAGGAACAGATTCGTCACGAAGGAAGATGTGGCAAGGAGAAGCCAATCTGTCCGGAATGTGGCATTCAGTCAGCCACACCAGACACGTTGAAGGCCCACATGGAAACCCACGGAGAGGCGACCCACCCGTGTGATATCTGCGGCAAGCTGTTCAAAGCTAAGTTAGTTTTTCTCGACTGAATTGCCAACAGATCATAAAAGCGAGTTTCGATTTCAGATCCACCTGCAAAAAGCACCGCTTGATCCACACCGATCGGGACTTTCCCTGCAGTGTGTGTAAAAAGTCGCTGAAATCGACGGCAGCGCTGCGGGTTCACATGCGCATTCACACCCAGGAAAAGCCCCACTCTTGCCACATCTGCGGGCAGGGATTCACGTACAAGTGCTTGTTTAAGCCGCACATAAAGAGGTGCCACTCGGGAGAGGGTTGACTCGTACTCGACGGAAATTGTTGAATGTTGAAATAAAGTAAATTGTTATTAAAATCTACATTCAAACAGTTTTTTTTGATCGAGGGTGTTGCAGACAGCGATAATGCGTGAAGCTACCCTAATGCACTTTTATGCTTCACGTGCCGCAGGGCTCACAATCAACTGCCAGGCTGTTGACTTGTGATGCTGTAAGCGTGTAGATGGAGAAACGTCATCTGTCCAACGTCATGTATTGTAATTGTTTATGTTTTCATTCTCTGTATGGTCGTCAGTAGTTAAATACACATTTTAATTTGTTAGATCTTAAATGATTCTTTTCTTTGTGCGTGCGCGTTATTCCGTCGATCCCAGACGCTGGGACTCGTGCCTCCCTCGCCCTGCGCACGAACACAAAAGTGGCGACGAGGATTTCCTCGATTTGGCTGGTTTGTGAGCGTTCAATCAGTTCTAACCTCACACTTCCGGTACCCACGCGCGGGAGGAAGATCACCATGGAGAAGAACAGTTTCGCCAAGCCTGATGCCGACATTCAGTGGTTCCCGTGCTCACGCAACGCACTTGGAACTCCGACTGACCAGCTCCATCAGAACCCGGCTGTTCCGAGACGGCCGCCGTCGCCGTTCGTTCCTCCTCCTCCCTGCCAACATTCGCTCCCAGTAATGCTGCAATGTTTGTCATCAGCTCTGCAAGTGCTGCAGCAGACAAACGAAAACTGCCGTTTGATGTCGTCGATCGCTGGATTTTCGGCAGAATGGGAAGCCCACTACAACGACCACTTTGCAGAAAATCACGCCAGACTGCAAGCAGAATGTCAACATCTTCTCGCTCAGCAGCACGCCATCATCGAATCAAGCACTTCCCCTGTGAACGCGGTTCACCCAGTCGATCAGCTCGACGCGAAGCACCACAGCACGGAGGCGCTTCCAATGCAGAAGGGGAGGAAGGTGTACACAAAAGATGATGAGGACACGGTGCACGATCGTCGGGAGCTTCCTTCCATCAACACCAACGTGGCTAATCAAGTGGAAGCGGACGCAACATCCGACGTCACCGAAGCATGCGAAGATCCCTGGCCGGATGCCGACATCCCAGGGCTAGCATCACCATCAACAACTTCCGGAACTTCATCGTCATCCACGAACGGTTGCAATGACGTCATCAACACCGGAAGCTTAACCATCGAACTGCCTCACGTCTCAAGTCAGCTGCACAAGCCTGTGAGCAGCCACCATCTGCGGAACTTCAACTGTTCCCCAGCCAGCGTCCCGAAGCACGCCAACCTGTTCTGCAACGATCAACTCATCTATGCTGTTTTCCAAGTTCTCGTCGCCATTGGAACAAGCAGCGCACCAAGAACAACTCCTTCGCATCACGGGATTGAAACTCGTCTGAAAAACCTGTATCATTTTCTCAATCAAAACGGTGGCGCCGCGTGGTGGTAGCTGCCCTGTTTATTACACTGTGAAATTATCCATGGCTATCCAAGGAACCAAAAGGTGACAACAAAAATGTCCGCCCAAAAGGAATGCTGCAAAAAAAAATTTTATTAAAAAAAAAAATCCTGACAAATCAGCAACGAATTATAAGTTTGATAGTCGAACTACACATAAAAGTTGGATTTGTTATTTGTTTTTGCAAAATCGCATATTTTTCAACAAAAGTGCCAAAAATATTCGTAACTACCTTTTGCCTCTTGGTGGCGCTTTGTGTTAGTATGTGTGTGGTCGATATTTGCAGACGTGCACGCAGAACACAGAACAGTGAGAACTAGCAAAAATGCCTCACTTTCTTCTGATACAAGTCGCCATATTGAAATAGCTTGAAGATTCATACCCGTGTTCGCATCGACCCAGACTGCGGCCAAGAACTCGCTGGAAGTTGGACAACGCCAGCTTCGTAGCGCCGATCATCATCACCGGTAGAAATGGTCCCCATCACCGCAGCTGGTCGATCACCTCATCACTCTTCTTAGATGCAAGAGTTGTTTGCTAGGCCCGATCCCTGCCTCCGGTCTTAGCGGGGAGATGTTGCAGACAGCGATAATGCGTGAAGCTACCCTAATGCACTTTTATGCTTCACGTGCCGCAGGGCTCACAATCAACTGCCAGGCTGTTGACTTGTGATGCTGTACGCGTGTAGATGGAGAAACGTCATCTGTCCAACGTCATGTATTGTAATTGTTTATGTTTTCATTCTCTGTATGGTCGTCAGTAGTTAAATACACATTTTAATTTGTTAGATCTTAAATGATTCTTTTCTTTGTGCGTGCGCGTTATTCCGTCGATCCCAGACTCTGGGACTCTTGCCTCCCTCGCCCTGCGCACGAATACAAAAGAGGGTAAAAGTTTATTAAGGATAATTTGTAACTTCTGGTTAACGTGTAGCACTCATCTGAACTGCGACTAATTTTTGCTGTCATTGAACATTTCAGAGCATTAAATATGCTAACTAGACAGGAAAACCAGCAAGCTTAGTACAAGAGAGCACAGAGGCATCGATTTTTTTTTTTGAAAATACTTGCGAATGGCAATACAATTCAACTAACCTGCACTTTGCGATGGTGGAAGATCGCATCCACCGAGTTGCTTTTGAAGCTTCCGTCTTGCGTGATACGCACGTGCAGCTTTCGCTTGCTTATTTCGCTTTGGCCTGTAGCCGATTGACCGTGGCATTGCTGTGCAAAAAGCTAACGTACTTTAAACTCCGAAAAACGGAACGCTCGAAGTACATTGAAAGTGTAAACAAACGTTTATTTTGAATTTTGTCTACACGCTTATCCAAATTGACTCATTTGAACGCTCGTTTTTGGCGTCAATTTGACACTGATAAATTTCGCCAAAGCCAGAAATGAGTTTTGAAGAGAATTTTGCTTAGTTTTTACACTTTTCTCTGTTGTACATTAGATGCTGATCGATAATGATTGAAAAGAAGCCCATTTGTAGAGTTTTCATTATAAGTGTTCAGAAAATAATAACGAGGGGTCTCTCAAGTAACATTTAATGCTAAACAAATGTAATGAACCTTATTCAAACGCAAACAAGTCAAGTTGTGACAAAGCAACATAAATTTCGGTGCAATTTGTATTTAAGTTACAACAATTTAAACTTCTAGGGGGAAAACGGGAAATACAAACTAATTCCCCAAAATGCCGTTCCAAACAAAGCGAAAAATTGCCGGTCAACGTAGGTCGCTTAAAATAAAACTGGCTAAGCAGAAATTGTCCCTGTCAGTGCTGTCGCAAATTCAAGGTTTGTATTATTATTTATTACCAATTGAAAACAAATGTTCATCGACCCCTCGTACATGCTTACAAAAATTTAATAGAAAATGGCAAACTCTTGAATGGGTTGTTTACAAAAAGATTGAAATTCTGAAATATACTTTCAATAAGTGCAATATGCCTCCCAAAAACAAGCGACAATTAGCTGCAATAAAATGTTGGCAGAAAAGAGCCGTTAAAAACGAAGTTAAAACAAACAAAAGTCGGTTTGTTTCCGGTTGGCCAAGGACCGCGCCAACTCAAGGTTAGTTTAAAACATGTAAACAAAACGTTGGCAGACCCCTTGGTTATGTGTAGAAATTTTAAAATCTGGAAAAAGAAGTCTCTTTGGTTTGAGTTCGATTTTGATCGAAAATTTTACAAAAATACATTTTCGGTGACTGCAAAATGGGTTTCAAAACAAAGCGCCAAATTCAAGGTAGAAAAGTGTGGCAAGCAAGAATTAGTAAGCAAAAAGAGCTCCAAATTAAGGCTGATTTGCTTTTGGTTGGTCAAGGTTTGTAAATGTTGTCATTGGTTTTTAAGTGTAAAATGTTATTCATTAACTGTCGAATTCCAAGTTAACGGCAGCTACACGCTAAAACTAGTTTAATAATGTTTGATTTCCTGAAATATTAAAACATATTTAAAATTCTTTTTCTTTTAAAAATAGCCGGTTTAATTTATTTTACTGCTAAAAATTTATCAATTTTTTCTCGCAGACCCACTTCCGGAATCCACCACCGTTCACAACCTAACGGGACCACTACTGGAAGTACTCAAAGAGGAGGATCCCCTGCCGCTCGTCCCACCCGTCACGCGCCAACCCTTGAGCGAAGTCTTGCTCGTAATTGAGGAACCAAACCCGGAACCAACCAACCCAACCGGAGCCGATCCCATCCCGGAAGTTGCCCGCTTCTGTTCCCTCTGTCTGCGCCCGTGCACCTCCGACCAGGTGGTCGAATTCACCGCCGAACCCAGCTGGAACTGTCTGGATGTGGCGAGCGGCCGGGACAAGTTGGCGCTACTTTTGGGCGTGGATATTGAGCTTGAGCGGTGTCCCGTTTGCCGGTCCTGCTGGACCATGTTGGAAACGTTCGTGGACTTCCGGGAAGGGTGCCTGAAGGCGGCTGCTTGGAGGGCGCGATTTTCGTTTGGGTTGGACGGGGTTGGAGACGATTGGCTGTCCAAGGATCAGCTGGAGACAATGCAATGGACGCGGAAGGTGGTTCAGGAACACGTCGAACGCATTGAAATGGCCGAGGTTGAGGCGCGGAACAGACAGGATTTGGGCGCGAATGAGTTGCCGGAGGAGAAGCCAGGGCTGGAAGATGAGCAGGATTGGGTGGAGGACGCAAGCTGTCCAGATTCACCGGAACGGCTTAACGAGACCGCAGAAATCGTGGAGAAAATGGAAATAACCGGATTTAGCTGCGCAAAATGCAAGCGAAAATTTGAAACTAAAGCTGGCGCCTCAATTCACTTTGAGTATTGTAAAAAGCCGCCCAGAAAGAAGCCACTCGCCGCGAAGCTGCACACGTGCTCGGTCTGTTCGGCCAATTTTACGCAGGCCTACAGGTTGGAAGAGCACCTCAATAGGCACTCGGGTAAAGGCTTAAAATGGGTTTACAAAAATCTTGAAACATTCACCGCCTTTGTTTTAGGAATCAAGCCATACTTGTGCCGCAAGGGAATCTGTAACAAACCTATGTACGGAAAGTGTCAACGAAGAAAACACGAAAAAAATTGTAAGGGAGTTGATTCGTCAAATCCAAACGATACTCCGGAAGCGTTAGACGTGGACATGTGAGTTGACTCATTGAATGTATTTCTTTAAATTCATCAAAAATCATTATTAAAAAGCAGCGCATCCCTGAAAAAGCAACAAGAGAAAACAATCTACTCGTGCGAAAATTGCCCAAGAAGGTTCGACACCGAAGGAGGATTGAAGAACCATGCTTCAAGGTGCAATGAACGTGTTGAGAGACGTAAATTTCACACCTGCGAGATCTGTTCGATGGAATTTCTCTATCCTCAAACTCTTGAAGCGCACATGAATAAGCACAACGGTAAGAACTTTCCAAAACTCTAAACTATAATCTATTCAATTGCTACTTTCCCCCCAACCAGGAATCAAACCGTACAAATGTAAAAACGAAAGCTGCGGCAAGCACTTTTACGGAAAAGGTGAACTGTACCGGCACAACACGCTTTGCGGCAAGGACAAACCCATCTGTCCGCTCTGTGGCGTCCAGCTGTCCTCGAAGGGAACGCTGAAGGCACACATGGAAACCCACGCGGAAGAGCCCGTGGCCGGGTGTGACACGTGCGGTAAAAAGTTCAAATCGTCAAAGAGTCTCAAGCGGCACCAGGCGGTCCACTCGGACGAGCGGAACTATCCGTGCGGGGTGTGCGGCAAGGCGCTCAAGTCGGCGAATGCACTGTACGTGCACCGGCGCATTCACACGCAGGAAAAGCCGTACAGCTGCACCATTTGCGGGCAAGGGTTTGCCTACAAATGTTTGGTGAAGCCGCACATGAAGAAGTGCCACGCGGAGGAGGGTTGAAGGGGTATTTTTGTCTGTAAATTTGAGCAATAAATGGTTTTGTTGTTTTCGTTGAGTTTATTTGATTTATTATCTTAATATCCAGTACTTTGTTCAAGAAATCTAAAGGAAATCCAAAGGAAAGAAATCCGTAGCTTTTTATAAGGACAATCTTAATTTTCATTTTTTCAGCTTGCTGTTTTATTTAATTCCATTTTATTATATTCCGATTGAGTTGACTGGGTAGCAAGGTGGCCACTCAAGTCGGGAAATCGGGAAAGTCGAGAATAATCCGCCAAAAATCGGGAAAATGTCGGGAATTTCAGATTTTTTGTCAAAAAGTCGGGAATCCCGAGCATATTTGTTTAAAAATTATTTTCTAACTCTTGCATAACTTTGAAATATTGTGTACAATTTTTAAACTAAATAACTCAATTCTTCTGTAGTAATTTACTTTAAATTTGACGTTCCATTGAATAATACAATTTATTTGAGAATGAGAAGACTATTTAATACATATAAATAATACATTTAATACATAAATACTAGACGGATTTGACACATATTTTCAGAATATTTTTTTATGAATAAAAAGTTAATGAAAAACTAATCCAAAAATAGAGCAAAATTTTAACTATTGTAAAAAAGTTATGACTCTGTTTTACTTTTGTCACAATTGTTAACCATGTAAAAATAATGACAGTTCTCACAAGTCTTAATCAAGTTCAGCCATCTTAGATTATGTCCGCTGTGATCCCCTCGCATTCTCGAAAAAGACTAAAATTTAGGCTTTTTGACGATAACATAAACCCTCTACAACCTAACCCCGCCTTTAGACGGGCTTCGATATAAAAAATCGCCAAAAAACAATTTTCCAACCGGTTTTTGATCTCTAAAAAGCATTGGAAAGAAAAACTCTTAAAATTTTAGAAAATTTCAGGGTTGGAAGTTTAACTTGTTTTATGTGACTTTGCCAATGTTTTAAAAAATGTCATTTTTTTAGGGGTCAACTTTGGCTGTGTTTTTTACTAACATATTTTCAGTAAGAAGAAGTATGCAGTAATTTTTGTATTGTCCCAGACTATGCCTCTACGCATTTTTTTGCAATTTAAATGATGATGGTGCCATTCTATAGCAAAAAATGTGAAAAACATGCAAAAAATTGAAAAAGTGACTGTAAAAACGTGAAAAAATTAGATAGGCAAAATGTAATTATATTCGGTGGTAGAATAGGCCATATACTACCAAAAGCAAACATAAACTAAACAAGATAAATGCAAATTAAAATACAAAAAATAAAACAAGAAAACATAAAACAAGAGAAGTAAAGTTTTTTTTAGAACATAGTTGCTCAAAATGACCTCCTGTACACGAGAAAAATAAATATTTTCGAAAAAAAAATTTTGGGCAGTAGATGGTTAGGCCTCAAATTTAGCCTTTTTCGTACTAAAACGAAACTAGTCTTTTTAAGACTAACACATCATTATAGGCTTAAAAAGACTTAACACGGTTAGGTTCGATAAAGCCAAATTTTAAGTCTTAAAAGACTAATGTCGGCTTTGCGTGTGAGAAAACTGTAAACAACTGTTGGTACGTTCGTTTGATGGCTAGTTCGGCACTGAGTGCCGCACTCAGAGCTGTCAAAGTGTTTCTTTGAAGAAACTCGCGCTAGTTCCGCACGAGTTTCGCCGCCATCTTGGAACTGAAACTCTAGTGCCGCACTCGATATTTTTTCAGTTTCATGCGAGTTCCATGCACACTGAAAAAGAATGTTCGTTTGAACCAAAACTGGCACCGACGAGTGCGGCACTCAGTGCCACACTGGCTGTTCAAACGAACGTACCATGTGTGTAAACTTGAACTTGAAGATTGATTAAAAGTTTTAAAATAAGATTATTTTTCTCATAACATACATACCTCATGGGATTTTTGTCCAAAAAGAAATTGGCCTGCCGGGCAAATGCCAGGAAAAAGCATGAGAAAAATTTGGCCGAGAAAGCTGCCAAGCTAGCTGCCCAGCGTTCCTTGCTTTTGTCAAGTATTTTTTTTAAAAAAGCTGTAAACATTTATAATAAACACTAATCTGAGCTCCCTTCCTCAGATCTCGAGCAGGAATCCACTCCCGATGACCTGGAACCAGCCCAAAGCAACAACCTTCCCGAGGAGCCGGAATTCCTGCTGGAAATCAAGGAGGAACGACTGGAGGAAGTTTTCGATCCCGTCCGGAGCAGCCACAACTCGGAACCACCAACATTATTCTGCTCGCTCTGTCTGCGGCAATGCTCGGAGGAGCAGATCCAGGAATTTTCACACCAAACCTGGGTTGGGGCCAGCTGCGAAGGTCGTCGGGGGAAGTTGGAGCAGATGCTGGGAGAGGTGCAGATCGACGGGGACATTTGTCGGACCTGCTGGCGCATGGTAGAGTTGGCCGTGGACTTCCGGCAGAGTTGCTTGAAGATGGTCGAGTTAAAAGAGAGATTTCCGGTTGGAGTTGCGAGGAAGAATGACGAAGAGGAGGAATGGTTTGTTGGGGGAACCATGGAAGGTTTGGGTCGAACGCGGAAGATGGTGCAGGATCATGTGGAGCGCGTTGAGTTCGCGGAGGCCAGTTTGAGGAATGAAATTGACATGAAGTTAGAGGAGGGTTCTGGTGATGATACGACTGTGATTGAAAAAGAAACGCATCTGGCTGAAGATCACTTCGAAGAAGATCTTAAAAGTAATTCTAACGAATCAATGGAAAACGTGGAAGAACCCGACGATGAACCAGACTTAACGCCAGCCGAACCCATCCCAATTCCGCTGTTCACATGCTCAACCTGCAACAGATCGTTCGAGAGCAAAGGCTCGTTGCACATCCATCAGAACTATTGCAACAGTTCGAAAACGATCCGCACGTACAGCTGCACAATCTGTTCCGCAAATTTCATGTGCTACGCATCGTTGATCGGTCACCTCAACAAGCACAAAGGAGTCAAACCGTTCCAGTGTTCCAAACCAAGCTGCACCAAGACCTTCTACAGTCGGGTGGTTTGGCGCAACCACGAGCTAAGTTGTGGCTCGTCCCCATTCGTTTGTGCGCTGTGCGGGGTGACCATCAAAAGCTATTCCGCTTTCAAATCGCACAAGGCCAAACATACAGAGCGTACCTTCTCTTGCCCGAATTGTGAGAAGAAATTCTCTTCAAGGTAATGAAGATAAAAGTAAAAGGTTTAACAATTCCCATCACTTTTCACACATTTTCTTTCAGAACGCATCTCAGAAAGCACCAGACAGTGCACACGAACGCACGGAACTACCCGTGTACGGAGTGCGATAAGGCGTTCAAGAGCAGCTATGCGGCGCGGGTTCACATGAGGATTCACACGCAGGAGAAGCCGTTTAGTTGTGCAATTTGTGGGATGGGATTTGCGTACAAATGCTTGGTGAAGCCGCACATGGAGAAGAGCCATGAGGGGGCGGTTTATAGTAAGAATGAGAGTGGAAAGGGGCAATAAATGGATCGTCCTCACCGTTGTGTTTCACATTATGTTTCTTCTGGTTTTCCTCCTGAGGAGATGTTGCTGCTGAAAAATTTCCAAGGTGAGGTGCGAGTGCCATCTGCATGCTGTCGATCTCCAAGTCTACGTTTCTTGCCCTGCATCCGAGGTGAACACGCTGGCCGACGCTTTCAACGAATATCTCGCAACTAAAGCTCGTTGGACCGATTCAGAGAAAATTGTCCCCAATCTGCTAAGAAATCAAGATTTGGCTTGAGACATTTTTCTCTGTTATGGCAATGACTGGCTCGCACCAAACCCCATATTAGGATGTAGCAAAAAGGGTCATTTTTGCGTGCATTTCAGGGCATCAAGCTTCCCATGCGCCAGTGCCAACGCACACCGCGGGTTTGGTTTTCTAGCTTCGGTACGTGCCTGAACCCATTTGTGTATTGGTATCTTGGAACATCGTACCAGCGCACCACGACACTCTCGGTTCGCCGCGTCGGTTTTGTGTCTGGCACTCACCCATGGCATGAACCCAGCGTGCTGTGGTACGCGCCGTGGTATTGAACCCGTTTTGTACCGCCAGCAAATACCACGGCACGTACCTCGGCTCGTGCCGAGTGAAGCACCTTGGTTCATACACCGGGTTCATGCCATGGGTGAGTGCCAGACACAAAACCGACGCGGCGAACCGAGAGTGTCGTGGTGCGCTGGTACGATGAGTCAAAATACCCTCGGTTCGTGTGAGTCGGGTACGGGTGTAAACCGAACAAAGCAGGCGCAAAGCAAACCCGAGGGACAAGTGAACCGCGTGTACCGCACGGTGCAGGGAAGCTTGCAGGGCATGATCCGCTAGGTGCACTGAGCCCGAATCCCAAATATGAGCTTGATTGGTTGCGACAGGACCTGGCGCTTTGACTTTGAAGTTTAAATGGGATTTAACCCGTAAAATCGGTGCGTTTTGGTTTTTGCCAGTTTTGAGCCCCTTAACGATTTTTGCATTTTTCAAAAACCTTATGAGCTCATAGTCCGTGTTCCAGGGAACAACTTTGCCGAAGAGTGCGAAAAGATTCGTCCACTATTTAAAATATTACAGAACTTATAACACCGCTGCTGAAAACTTCAACATTTTCTTCACTCTCTTCTGGCAGCATTTGCTGCTACGGCAGAAAGCATTGAGACAGGCGTCGCGACGCTCATGAAACCAAGCAAGCTGGAAACGATTTTCATCATGCCAAAAAAAAATCAAGGATCGCTGAAGGAGCTATTACACTATAGCAAACAAACAAACAAACTCGCACTTTTTCGGGTTTGACAGTTTGCCAAACTCGCAAACTTGTTTGCGGCAAACTCTCAAGCAAGACAAAACAAGAGAAAAAAATGTATGCAAGTTGACGTTTCTGCAAACAAACGTTGGCGAACAAACAACGCAGACAATCTGTCAAAATGTGTGAGTTTGTTTGCCGTAGTCTAATACCTCCTGAGTAGCAAAAGTCTGCCAAAGTAGAGCGTTCATGGCGTTTGAGGGATCAGTGAGATCAGTACATCACAGCAAATTCTGATGTTCGTTTTCAGTTATTGCCATAATTATAACAGAGAAAAATGTCTCAAGTCAACCCTTGATTTCTTAGAAGATTGCGGCCAATTTTATCTAAATCGGCTATAATATTTACTGAAAACTGCACTACTGAAATCTTCAGCTAGTTTTTCGCTGATCATCCGTTATAATTTGTATGGAGCTGCCAAAGTTTGCTCAATTTTCAGCAAGTTTTCCTTTTATATTGAAAATTTCAGTAGTGCAGATTTCAGTAAATTTAACTGAATTGAGTAATGAGAAATTGGTGTGACACACCAATTTCCCGTTTCCCAACATTTCAGTAGTGCAGTTTTCAGTAAATATTTACTGAAAACGAACATCAGAATTTGCTGTGTAGGTTAGACCGGGGCCAACATTTACTGCCCCGTCCGACGGAAGGCGTGATCAGACGAATCACGAGGCAACCACGCTAACCCCTACACCACGGGTCCCTGTGTTACTCTGTGTTAATACTTCGTATAGAGGTTAGGTCGTTAGCTCAGCCCAGGTGTAGGAGTCGCCTCCCTGGGTCCTGCCTCGGTGGAGTCGCTGGTAGGCAGTTGGACTCACAATCCAAAGGTCGACAGTTCGAATTCCGGGGTGGATGGAAGCTAAGGTGTAAAAAGAGGTTTGCAATTGCCTCAACAATCAAGCCTTCGGACACCTACACTCAAAGTCAAAAGTATCCCTCAAAAGGGTACTTTCAATCCTTAAAAAGGATACTTTCTATCCTTTTTTAAAGTTCACCCGGCGTCACCCTGTTAAAAGGGTATGTCAAATTCAGTACATTTTCGATACCCTTTTAAAGGGTGACGACGGGTGAACTTGAAAAAAGGATACTTTTTACTTTGAGAGTAGTTTCGAGTAGGAATCTCGCAAACGAGAACGCCAGGTAGTGCGAATAATTTGATTTAGATTTTTTGACGTTCGAATTAGCGGACATTCGAAGTACGGCACAATCTGGTGTCCACTGCCATGAATTAAAACCTGAATTTTGAAGCATTTTGACGATTTTGACAGTAAACCCTTCAGCAAGCGTGCGTGCTCAACTAAATTTTTATTTCAAATTGAAATTTCTCTTTTGCCTTGGTCGACTGACGAACCTATGTGACCAGCCCCCTGGCACCACTGTAAATGCCTAGAACGTTTGACAGTTACCAAAACCTCGAAGAGCCCACGCATTAGTATGTGTGAAGAGCCCACCATAAACAATGCATTGGATAGAGTTTGAGCATTAGTATGTGTGAAGAGCCCATCATAAACAAAGCTTTGGATGAAGTAGTATTGGTGTCTTCTGATTGTTTACATAAAAATAGGGAAATGGCGCGCTTAATCAAAAATAATAATTTTGTGATAAAATTATTACAAAATTTGATTCAAGTGGTCACGCGAGTGGTCCTGTGTATCTTGGGCATATTTCCGGACGTTTATCGTGTGTGTATGAGGCCGGAAACCAAGGAGCTCTTGAATCGGCCGGCTGGCTGGCTGCAGCCGGAGAAGCAGAGTAAAATTTTACCTCTTCCGAAAACCGGTACCGGCCGGGTTCCTGTTTTTTCGGAGCAAGAATCCGACCGAAAGCTGCTCTGAATCGTGGAGTAAGTAAAGAACCTTCAACAATAGCAATGGAGGATAAACCAAATTAAAGGAAAAATCCGAATCGACCGGGAAAATCGGGGACCGAGGATCGACAATTGTTCACCCCACTTTGTTTATTTTTCAAAATCTGACAGTAGACACCTTCGTTTTCTTCTTTGTTTTCTTGGTGTTCGTCATCGAATATTTTGGTTTCATAAACATGGCGGCAGTGACAGAGGGCTGTATGTGACCCAACAGCTCGATTGTCGCCCAAGATTAAAGTCGTACAACGTGCTAAATTCCTCACCGGGCTGTTTTGGGTGGGAGACATTACACAAATGTAAACCCATCGGCCGTTGGTGGACCCCTCGGCAATGTTTACAATACAAATAAACCAGTTTGCACAGTTTGCAAGTTACGTGTGCGCTCGAAGATTTTTGATAATTTTTGAATATTAAGATATTTAATACATAATACTTGCAATACGTTCACAATGTCACATAAAAGCATTTGCCAAATTCCAGGTAAATCAGTTAAACGCTTGATTGGCAAAGTCCCCAGGCCCGACGTGCTCGTTGATATCTACGCGATGTCTTGTTGACTTAGCCCAAGTCAACAAAAGTGATTCATTTCCGATAGATGTCGAAAAAAATTGATGGGATCTTATTTAAATAAGGCAAATATTTTCTCAACAGACTCCTCACTTCCGGAATCCATCACCGAAACCAACCTCACAGAACCACTTCTGGAAGTTATCAAAGAGGAACCCCAGCTGGACATCCCAGCCACCGAACAGCTGTACGAAGTCTTGCTCCTAGTTGAGGAACCAAAGTCCGAACCAGCCGAACCCATCCCGGAGGTGTCCCTCTTCTGTTCCCTCTGTCTACGCCCGTGCACCTGCGACCAGGTGGTCGAATTCTCCACCGAACCCAGCTGGAACGGCCTGGATGTGGCGAGCGGACGGGACAAGTTGGTGCCACTTTTGGGCGTGGAGATTGAGCTGGAGCAGTGTGCCGTTTGCCGGTCGTGTTGGACATTGGTGGAAATGTTGGCCGATTTTCGGGAGAGTTGTCTGAAGGCGGCTGCTTGGAGGATGCAGTTCAATTTTGGGTTGGACGAGGTTGGGGACGATTGGTTGTCCAAGGAGAACTTGGAGTTGATGGCGAGGACGCAGAAGGTGGTTCAAAGGCATGTGGAACGTATTCAAACGGCTGAAATTGTGACGCGGAACAGTCAAAATTCGGATGCGAATGATTTGCCGGAGGAGAAGCCAATGCTGAAAGATGAAAAGGATTGGGTGCAAGGCGCGAACTATTCAGAATCACCAAAAGAACTGCCAAAAAATGAGTAAGTTAATTAGTTAAGGTTTATTTATTCAAGTAAAGAACAAATCTGATGCAGTTCCCCCAGCGAATCCGCCGAAATCGTCGAGAAAATGGAAATATCATCATTTAGCTGCGCAAAATGCCAGCGAAAGTTTGAAACCAAATCGGGCATGGCGATTCACTTCAAGTATTGCATAAATCCAACGCGCAAGAAGCCACTTGTCCCGAAGCTGCACACTTGCTCGATCTGTTCGGCCAATTTCAGATACTGGTCTCAGTTGGAAGAGCATTTTACAAGGCACGCGGGTAAGAGTTCACTCGCTCTTCTGCTATCCATTCAAATTCGACAGACTCACAAACTTTGTTTTAGGAAGCAAAGAATTCGAGTGCCGCAAGGGAAACTGCAAGAGACGGTTCTTTTCTATGCCTAGTCGAAAGAAACACGAAAACAATTGCAAGGGAATGAACTTGTTGGAGGTAAGTTTTGGTCAAGAATCTTCGGCAACATGCAGCGAGACCATGGAGATGCAGCTTCCAACAGAGATACGGGTTTACCCGTGCAAAAATTGTCCACGGAAATTCGACACCGAAGGAGGATTGAGTAAACATGCTTGGAGGTGCAAAGAACCAGATCAGAACCGCCAGCTCCACACATGCGAGATCTGTTCGATGGAATTTCTCAATGCTAAAAATCTTGATGCGCACATGAATAAGCACAACGGTAAGAGCTTTTCAAAACTCTAAGCTATAATCTATTAAATTGCAAACTTCCCCTCTCATCAGGAATCAAACCGTACAAGTGCAAAAACGAAACCTGCGGCATGCACTTTTACGGCAAGCTTGAAATGTACGCGCACGGTAGAGTTTGTGGCAAGGACAAACCCATCTGCCAGCTGTGTGGCCGTCAGCTGTCCTCGGAGGTGACGCTGCGGGCGCACATGGAAACCCACGCGGCAGAGCCCACCGCCGAGTGTGAAACGTGCGGCAAAAAGTTTAAAACGAAAAAGCTTCTCAAGACGCACCAGGCGGTCCACTCGGACGAGCGGAAGTTTTCGTGCGACGAGTGCGGAAAGGCTTACAAAACGCTGTACGCGCTCAAAGTGCACCGGCGGAATCACATGGAGGTGAAGCCGTTCAGTTGTACCGTTTGCGGGAAGGGGTTCGTGTACAAGTGTCTCGTGAAGCCGCATATGGATAAGTATCATGGCGGAGGGGATTAAGAAGAACTGTGGAAATTTGCTAAATATATGATTTTTATTTAAATTTTGGTTAAATTTATTATTTGGTGTAGGTATAAGAGTCAAATGAGTCTTCATTATAATTCATAAAATTTATATCTGATAAAAGTCAAGAGCACAAAAAAATGTGCGCACCTTAATAAATATTACCTTGTAGTCATACTTGACAGATGACGAGCGAAAGCTGAAAACAAAGGGAGAGAAAACGCCGAGACGCGCGCGTGTCACGAAAGAGCGAATGAAAGTTGTCAAATGGTTGATTTGTGTGGAATAAGACGTGTTGTTTGTTAATTGCAAAATATCTGTGTTTTTTAAAGAAAGTCCCCGACTTTCGGAACCTGACAATTTGGAAAACAGTCACTGGGAAGTAGAAAACACCTATTTTTTCAGTGTTTCTGTTAAGAATTGTGAGGTTACAAAGAAAAACTTTTCAATCGAGTAGCCCCTTGAGCCAATTTTCATTCAGATAGGTTTGTTTACATTGAGACTTATTTACGTTTCAAACATTTCAAGTCAAGGGAACACCAATGTAATTTCATCGTGCACCTAATGTTGGCGTAACACTTAGACGTTCAATTTTAGCTTTCAAAAGGCGCTACGCCTGAAATCGACTAAAAAATGGCTCACTAAAAAGGGAGAAAGCAAGATTCTATCAAAAGTTACGCATAATAAGTTGTTTAAACAGTGAAAATCAGCAAATTGGATGTTTTGGAATTAAATGAATCGTAACTAGAACCAAAAACTTAATTTTACAATACAGAATGGAGGGCACCGGCAAAAAGAGTCGCAAAAAGGTCGATCCCAAAGTGCTGGAAGCTTGCATGAGCGCGGTTCGTTCCGGGGAAAAATCCTTCTACGCCGCCAGCAAGTCCTTCGGCATTCCCACCTCCACGATCCGCTACCGGATGAGCGATGAGTGGAAGAACCGAGCTCAGAAAGGGTCGGGCACGGTGTTGACGCCGGCCGAGGAGAAACGGATCATTGCGTGGCTGCAGGACAGCGAGACAAAGGGTCTTCCGGTGGGGAAGCAAACTCTTCTTTTCAAGATTAGAGATTTGCTCGTGGAAAACCCGCGACCGACACCGTTCAAGGACAATATTCCGGGTAGGCTTTATAAGCTAGTTGAAATTGTTGTTTACCATCATAATTTCTGGACACGAAATTGTTGCAGGTCGAAAGTGGCTCACTGGATTCCTTAGGCGTCATCAAGGAAAAGTAACGCTGCGAACCGCTGAAGCGGTAATTGCGGCCGGACCTTCCAACAGTCACAACCCCGCCGATGAGCTAGAAACTAAGGAAATCAAGCAGGAAAGCTTGGAGGAAGTTTTCGCCGAACCGATAAACATCCGGAAGTGCCAAAAATCGGAGCCACCTTCAACGTTCTGCTCGCTCTGTCTGCGGCAATGCTTGGAGGAGCAGGTCCAGGAATTTTCCACCTACCAGAGTTGGAATGGGGCCAGCTTCGAAGATCGTCGGGGGAAGTTGGAGCAGATGCTGGGAGGCGTGCAGATTGACGGGGACATTTGTCAGACCTGCTGGCGCATGGTCGAGCTGGCCGTGGACTTCCGGCAGAGCTGCTTGAAGATGGTCGAGTTAAAGGAGAGATATCCGGTTGGAGTTGCGAGGAAGGATGAGGACGAGGAGGAATGGTTTGTTGGGGGAACCTTGGAAGGTTTGGGTCGAACGCGGAAGATGGTGCAGGATCATATGCAGCGCGTTGAGTTCGCGGAGGTCAGTTTGAGGAATGAAATCAACATGAAAGTAGAGAAGGGTTCTGACGATGACACGACTTTGCTGGAAGAAGATACGGATTTTTGTGAAGATCACTTCGAAGATGACACTGGAAGCAATCCTGACGAATCAACGGAAAACGTGGAAGAACCTTGCGATGAACCAGACTTAACACTAGCCGAAAGCATCCCAATTCCACTGTTCACATGCACCAGCTGCAACAGATCGTTCGAGAGCAAAGTGTCGCTGCACGTCCATCTGAACTATTGCGACAGTTCGAAAACGGAACCGATCCGCACGTTCAGCTGCACAGTCTGTTCGGCGGATTTCATGTGCCGCGAATCGTTGACCGGTCACCTCAACAAGCACAAAGGAATCAAACCGTTCCAGTGTTCCAAACCCAGCTGCACCAAGACCTTCTACAGTCCGATGACGCTGCGCGTCCACGAGCGAGGTTGCGGCTCGTCCCCGTTCGTTTGTGCGCTGTGCGGAGTGACCACCAAGACCCTTTCGAGCTACAGAGCGCATCAGGAGACACATAACGAGCGTACGCTGGCCTGTCCGGATTGTGATAAGAAGTTCTCGTCGAGGTAAGTATGATAAAAGTGAATGTTTGAAAAAACTTAACTCACGACACCTTTTCTTTCAGGACGTACCTCAAAAAGCACCAGAAGGTGCACACGAACGCACGGAACTACCCGTGTACGGAGTGCGGGAAGACGTTCAAGACCAACTATGCGGCGCGGGTTCATATGAGGATTCACACGCAGGAGAAGCCGTTTAGTTGTGCAATTTGTGGGATGGGATTTGCGTACAAATGCTTGGTGAAGCCGCACATGGAGAAGAACCACGAGGGAGCGATTTAATAAATCTTGACGAAGGAATGTTTCACTTCAGTATTTATATCACTTCCAGATTCAGCTGTATAATGAAAGCTCCCTTGAATCGCCTAGTAGTAATGCCGATCCTGAGTGATGAGTATTCAGTAACTTTGGTCTACGACTATTTGGGAAACGGTTTCAGCCCTGAAAAGGACTCGAGCCAGCTAATGGATTTCGAAATGTTTTCAGTAACAGATGCATAACCATCTCAAACACTCTTCATATGTATTACCTTACTCAACCCGTTCCTTCCTCGCCACTTCCGGTAACCGCGCCAAGCTAAACCCATTCATTCCAACCTTCTCCTTCACCTCGTGCAGCGTCCTTTCCGCCGTCTCGCGTGCCCTCTCGCAACCCTCCTCAATAACCGTCGCCAAATACCCTGGGTCCGCCAAATACCGGTCAATATCGCTTCTAATCGGTTCCAGATGCGCAACCAACGCGTCCGCCACCAGCCCCTTGTACTGGCCGGTATTCAATCCCTTGGCCTCGACGCAAATCTGCTGCGGACTTTTCCCACTCGCAAGCGAGTGAATCGTCAGCAGGTTGGCCACACCCAGGCGCGTTTCCGGTTCGAACGTTACCTCGGAGGTAAAGTCCGTGACGGATTTCCGGATCTTTTCGCGAATCGCGTCCGCCTTGTCCGTCAACATGATGCAGCTCTTGGGATCGGGATCCGATTTGGACATCTTTTTCGTTGGATCGCGGAGCGATTTGAGCCGGCAGCTGGTGTCGTCTGCAATATCAAATAATTTTGAGTCAAACAGGCCTTTAAGAGTGTAGCAACCTCACCGGAAATGATCGGATTACAGAACGGGAACGTCGCCCCAAACCGGTTATTGAACGCCCTCGCCAGCGACTGCGCCAACTGCAGATGCTGAACCTGATCCTCCCCAACAGGCACATGCGTCGCCTTGTAAAGCATAATGTCCGCGGCCTGCAGCACCGGATAGATGTACAACCCCAGCGGAATCTCCTTCAGCTTCGAAGACTTTTCCTTGTACTGCGGCAAGTGCGTCAGCCGTGCCATCGTGGTCATGCAGCCCAGAATCCAAGATAGCTCCGCATGCTGCGGAACTCCGGATTGCAAAAAGAGCGTCGATTTAGTGGGGTCGATTCCGCAAGCAAGTAGCGTGGCCGCCATCTGGAGACTGTTGTGCCGGAGCAGGTCCGGGTCCTGGGGAAGTGTGATTGAGTGGAGATCTACGATGCAGTACGTGACGTCCTCGCCCGAGTTTTGCAGGTCGACCCAGCGCTTGATGGCGCCGAGGTAGTTGCCGATGTGGAGCGCACCGGTGGGTTGGACGCCGGAGAAGATTTTGCGGGGCCGGGAGGGAGCCTGGGGGGATTATAAGATTTTTTTAGGTTAATTTATTTGAAAAGTGGAAGTTTTTAAATTCAACTTCATTTGAATAAAATTGCAATATTGCAATTGGAAACAAATGATCCAAATTGTCCGAATCCGAATCATTTCCTGGAATAACTCAAAACTGTAACATAATTCTGTTTTTTTTCAAATACTTATATTTTTCATTATTGCTAATATGGGTATCAACCAATATTTTGTGATATTTTTTTGTCCTATTATAATTAAATACTCAAATTTTAACAAAATACTGTTTTTTTTTTTCAATATACTATGTTTTATGATCAGAAATATTGTTATCGAACCAAATATGGTGAAATTAATAACATTATTAGAATTTTTAAATATATTTTTTTTACAAAATCTTTAGATATAAAAAATCTTTAGATATAAAGTGTCAGTAGTGAATAACCTAATAAAAATCCCATACATCAAATCTATAATTTAACTTAAAAAGGCCCTATAAACAAAGGAAATAAAGAAACTCTTGAAATTATGAAAATGATTTAAGTAGTTTTGAAAAACACAGAATTTTGTAAAACTTGTTTGAGAACTAAAACTTTTTAATAAGGGAAAATTCTCATATATTAGGCAGGTTTTGGATCCAGTCTTAATCCGATCCGGAAATTAAGCTTAGCGATAAAGCAACTTTTTCTGAGTACAATGACCTGTATAAAGGTCCACAAAAGATTTAAAATGGATTTTTAAATCAATTAAAAAAAAAAAATAACTTTGCTGTCCTTCTTGACAGGAAAGGTCCTACATGACAGCTCGTTCCAAAGGGACCATGGTTGATCCATTGAATAAAAAAATGTTGTCTTGTCATTTTTTTTTGCATTAAAATGAAAAAAAAAGTTATAAGAAATGGTTTTTAATCGTGTTTTTTATCGTTGTACATAAAAATTTGCATAGGGCTTAGGGTCCTATTTGCCGATTTCGCCTATTTACAACTCTAGAACTTTTTTTAAAAGGTACTATAAGTTATTGTTATTCATATGTTTATAAAAAGACCTTTTGAAAAAAAAACTCTAGAATTTTTGAGAAAACGTGCTTGTTTGCTTTTTATTGAGTAAATCTCAACACTTTCGCATTTTTTTCGCGATTCTCAAATTTTTATTTTTTTGATTTGGATGAAACTTTGTCCTTGTATTAATTATTTTTTCCATACAAGTCTCCATACAATTTTGGCAGCTGGTCATACAAAACGGGTATATAAATGTATGAAATTCTGGTTCTTAAGATGGAATTTTCTGATCGATTTGGTATCTTGAGCAAAGTTGTAGGTTATGATTAAGACTTTTCGGAAAATAGAGGAAATTTATCCATTTTCGTCACCTTAGCCTATTCGACCTATTCTCGTCACTTTTGCAGTTTGCCGCTATTAAAACTACATTTTTAGATAGGTACATCAACAATAAAGAGTTAATTATAACTTGCTTGCTCACTTGTATTTGTGCTATTCATTACTTTGAAATAGTTAAAATCACTAGTAATGTGAAAGCTGTAATTCATGATCAAAGTTCTGATAAGCCAATAATAGAAATGGGCTGAGAAAGGGTATATTTTGAGGTATACTAAATGTTGAATTTCTAAAATAAGTATTTTCAATTTCAAATTTTTATTTATTTTTTTCGAAAAATACATCTTTTGAGCCACAGTGCTATGAATATGACTTTAAGAAAAAAAATGTGTTTTTTCAACGTCGAAAAAACCGAAAACATCTAAAAAAAATATCGAGCTTGCAATCAAAAGTAGGTACTGTACATTTTTGAATAAAATGACCTTTCTCAAATTATAGCCACTTTTTGGTACTTAATATCAACTCATTTTCATTATTCGTTGCATTTTACTTCTTGAAAAAATGCACCCATCAAACAAATATTTTTTTTTGTAAATCTGAGAAAATTATGTACCTACTGCAAAAAATACAGACTGACCAACAGGTCTTGAACAATAGGTGCCCGATGGAATTACATGCTGTTTCAAAAAATATTAAAAAAGGGTAAAAGTTTTGAAAGTCAGAAAAGATTTTAGTTTGAATAAGCTTTTTTTTAAAGAAATTAAAAGTTAGAAGAAATAAATATAAATATAAATTTTATCAAATTTAATTTAGTCTTCAAGACTTGGATGTGCTTTGTAATCACTCCAGAATTAATAAACAAAATTATTTAATGAGATACCTAATTTGAATACTTACCACAGCTTCTGTGGATGCATATCGCACAGCCGGCCTCACAAGCCTCAAACAGGACAAGCTTTTGAACATTTTCAACTTAACTTTTGTAACAAATTTGTTGCACAACACTCAAAAAAGTGTTTTCCGCTGGATCGATCAGCTCAACACGCACCGCCAAAAACAGCTGATTTCCTCCCGACCTCAAAATTTGTTTCCAAAACAAACGGGCGAGGGGTCCGCAAACGTGGCATTTATGCTGCAGGTTACAGTAATTTCCCTCGACTGAGTTTGACAAGTGGGTGGTAATCGAAGGGTGGTGGGCGTTCTTTTGTTGATGTTTGGATCGAACATTTTCAGTGCTGAAGAAAATTTAAAAAATTTCGCATTTTGAATCGTTTTGACAAATTTTAAATTGAAGGTAAGTTTGTGATAAGGTGTACACGAAGAATGAAGCATCCAAATTTAAAGTTATGATTTTTTACAGCTCAAAAATGGCCTCCGCCTCCAGCAGCAGCGCAAAGAACCTGTTCAGCGACTCCAAGCGCCGTCTGGCGGAACGAGTTGCCGTGAATGTGAACAACGCCTCCTCGGTGGCTCGCCAAATCGTGCGGGGCTCCAAGTCGAACGAAATCCTGATGCAGGCAGCGAAAAACTTCGCCTATCACGAGAGCACGGTGGACAATAGCATTCAAAATTTGCGCAAAATGGACATCATTTTCCAGCATCTGAACTATCAGTACGAGGCCATCCAGCAGGCGGCGGAAAAGCTGGAATATGTGGAGGAGCAGGTTGGGGCGATGGAAAGATGATAATTTTGTTCTTGGCGAAAAGCGTGAAAAGATGATAAAGAGTTATTACAAAAGTTTGCGGTTGAGCAGCCCCTTGGCTTGTAAACAAGAGTGGCGATCAAAGCGCGTCATGCGGCGAGCACTTGCACTGCTTCAAATATTCAAACATCTGTCAAAAGTTCCCGCCGGGTTTTTGTTTACGTTCCGTTCGGCCAAAGTTGCGCGAAAAGATCTCGTTTTGATTTGTCTAAAATTAATCAAATAAATTCGTGTTTAAACTTGTCCAATCGGTGTGTTTTGCTTGCGAAAGAAATCTGGAGTGGCCTAGCGATGCGAAGGCAGGTGAGCTTCGAACCGGGCGCGAGTTCGGCGGCTAGTGTGGCAAGCGATCCAGAAACCCCGGAAGGTCGTCGGATCACGCGGTCCAAGCATGTCCCCACGCCGAAAATGTCCGGCAGGAAGAAGTCACTGTTTGGGGGTGGTGCGGTGGGGGAGAACACGAACGACGAGGACGCCGATTTGGGCCCGATGAGTCCACTCAAGTTCAGCAAGAGTCCGAAGGGTTGTCGCCGGGGACCGATGAAGGGTGAGAACCGGTTTGACTCGTTTGAGAAATTTTGATTACTTTTTATCTTTTTTTAGCCATCAACATCACCACATTCCGGAATATCCTCGGGAATGCCTCCCCGGAGAGTGACCGCTCGCTTTCTCCGGATTACGAGCGTCGATTCTGCCACTCCGAGCGGTATGAAATCCTTCCCGCGTCCTACGACAAGGAGAACAGCCACCTAACGGACGAGGACACGCGTCATTCGTTCCCCAGCGGAACGCCCCGCATGCGAACTCCGGCCGAAAGTGCCTTGCTGGACGAAACCAACTCAAACAGCTTGTCCATTCTGATGAGTTCTGACCTAAATCTGGTCGACAAGAAAAACTTGGTTCTAAAGACCCCTGGACTGACCAGCACCGGTCAGAAGCGCGAACCGAAACTTTCCTTCCGTAAGCTGAGCTTCCCCGGCGGCAACTCCGCATCAACTCCAACCGACGAAAACGCCCCGCCGGAACTGAGCGCCAGCAGCGAACGCAAGGCACGAACTTCGCTCTCCTTCGGCGATATCCGACCAATCTCGACCAAGTCCTTTTACTCGTCCGCTGTTGAAATCAGCTCCAAACCGGTCCCGAAACCCGCTCCGCCACCTCCGCCCTCAAGAAGTCGCCCCCCTCGCAAGCGTCCTTCCGCCAAAAACCGTGGCAATTCCATCCGTCTGGGCAGCCTCAACCGGGGCGTCTTCCACAAGATCAAGAAACCAACCGCGGCCAAACCGAAAAACACAACCGTCAAAAAACTCTCCACCAGCCAAATCCTCGAAACAACAACCTCTTCCCTCCTCAACAAATCCCTCGACCTCAAACCGGGCAGCAAATCGACTCCGTCGAGTCCGCACGACCGACAAACGCAGCAGCAGCTGGCCCGCATCCAGCAGATTCTCCGCAACGTCAAGAATCCGATCGAGCAGGCGCGACCGCTGTCGCTGTCGCGATCGATGTCCAACTTGACCGAGCTGATCGGAGACGACGAGTCGGAACAGAGCGAACAGGAAGTGGAACCGGAGCAAGAGGATGATGACGATGCCAAGTCGGAAGGGGGTGGTGGTGGTGGAGGGGGGAGGAAGTTTTTCAAGTCGAGTTCGAATCGGCGGATCAAGCGCGAGTACAAGGTCACGGATAAGGTGTCGGCGACGGTGGGGAAGGGCGGGAAGATTTCGCTGAACAGGAGCGGCGGGAAGGAGCAGAAGAAGCGGAAGTTCAAGTCGATGTTTGAGGAGGGTGAGTAGGACAATAATTGACTGAATCTCTGTATATTCTTAAAACGTCCCTGTTTGGCATACCGGCAATCCATTCCAATATGGTCGCCATAGCATCGCTGCTCGGAAGGCACCCGTGGTGATTATTGCATTCGATCGTAATTTCTCGACTTACGATCGAGATTTTTCGATCGTAATTTCTCGATCTACCATTGACAAATTACGACTGACGATCGAGAAAATCTCGATATGTGTTTTAAAAAATTCAAGCATTCAAAAAATTAAAAAATTTCCAGATCTCCAAAAACTTAAAAAAGTAAAAAATTTCAACAATTAAAAAATTTCAACAATTAAAAAATTTCAAAAATTTCTTTTTTAAAAAAATAAAAAAAAATAAAAAAAATCTTCAAAAAAGAATTAAGGACGAAAGAAGATCTGTTTTATTTAGGGCATGATTATCAGGCTTGATAAAGACGTTTAAGATGGCGTTTATGAAACAATAGCAGAAGAAACATAAAACAAAAAATAAAGGTAGGTTGAGATTTCCAAAAAGTGTCCACGTGGTTTATGGATGGTCCCTAAATTCAATTACTCAAAAAAAAATTGTAATCTCTTGATGTTCTTTTTTAAATTTAACAATTATCAATATTTAAAAAAAATAAAAATCCTAATTTAAAAAAAATACAGTTTAAAACTTTTTAAAAATAAAAAAAATATAATATTTTTTTTAAATTTTTTGATTTTTTTTAAATTTTAAAATTTATGAAATCTATGAGATTTATGAAATTTATGAGATTTATAAAATTTATGAAATTTATAAAATTTATGAAATTTATGATTTTGAAATTTATGAAATTTATGAAACTGATAAAATTTATGAAATTTATGAAATTTATGAAATTTATGAAATTTATGAAATTTATGAAATTTATGAAACTGATGAAACTGATGAAATTCATGAGATTTATAAAATTTATGAAATATATAAAATTTATGAAATTTATGGTTTAGAAATTTATGAAATTTATAAAATTTATGAAATTTATGAAATTTATGAAATTTATGAAATTTATGAAATTTATGAAATTTATGAAATTTATGAAATTTTTGAAATTTATGAAATATATGAAATTTATGAAACTGATGAAATTCATGAAATTTATGAAATTCATGAAATTTATGAAACTAATGAAACTAATGAAATTTATGAAATTTATGAAATTTATGAAATTTATGAAATTTATAAAATTTATAAAATTTATGAAATTTATGAAACTGATGAAATTTATGAAATTCATGAAATTTATAAAATTTAGGAAACTGATAAAATTTATGAAATTTATGAAATTCATGATATTTAGGAAATTTATAAAATTTATGAAACTGATAAAATTTATGAAATTAATGAAATTTATGAAATATATGAAATTTATGAAATTTATGAAACTAATGAAACTAATGAAATTTATGAAATTTATGAAATCTATGAAATTTATGAAATTTATGAAATTTATGAAATTTATGAAATTTATGAAATTTATGAAATTTATGAAATTTATGAAATTTATAAAATTTATAAAATTCATGAAATTTATGAAACTGATGAAATTCATGAAATTCATGAAATTTATAAAATTTATGAAATTTGTGAAATTTTTTGAAATTTATGAAATTTATAAAATTTTATGAAACTGATAAAATTTATGAAATATGTAAAATTTTTGTTTTTTTTAAGTTGTTTAAAAATGAAAAAAAAATAATTTAGATTTTTTTTAATTGAACATTTTTCACATTCAAAAATGAACTTAGTAATTTTTTAAATATATTTTGTTTAAATAAAATAATATTCAAAAAATGGTTATTACAAATAACGATCGTAATTTCTCGATGGTAAGTCGTAATTTGTCGATGGTAGATCGAGATTTGTCGATGGTAAGTCGTACACGCAGAAAAATATTTTGTAGAATCAGTCTGTACGAGGTTTGATTCAACAAAATTTTTGTTGAATATAATCAACGCCGATTTTGCGTTGAAACAAACCTGGATTTTCTCAATTCCACAAAAATCTTTTGTTGTTTTGAAAAAGTTGCTTTGACGTTTAGCGTTGACTCAACAAAAATCTTGATTTTCAAAACAACAAAACGTTTTGTTGATTCAAATATGCCAATTTATGAAATTTATAAAATTTATGAAATTTATGATTTTGAAATTTATGAAATTTATGAAACTGGTAAAATTTATGAAATTTATAAAATTTATGAAATTTATGAAATTTATGAAACTGTTGAAACTGATGAAATTTATGAAATTTATGAGATTTATAAAATTTATGAAATTTATAAAATTTATAAAATTTATGAAATTTATGAAATTCATGTAATTTATGAAATTTATAAAATTAATGAAATTAATGAAATTAATGAAATTTATGAAATTTATGAAATTTATGAAATTCATGAAATTTATGAAATTTATGAAATTTATGAAATTTATGAAATTTATGAAATTTATGAAATTTATGAAATTTATGAAATTTATGAAATTTATGAAATTTATGAAATTTATGAAATTTATGAAATTTATGAAATTTATGAAATGTATGAAATTTATGAAATATATGAAATTTATGAAACTGGTAAAATTTATGAAATTTATAAAATTTATGAAATTTATGAAATATATGAAATTTATGAAAGGAGAATGGGCGGATTTGGTCCAAGGATGTACACGAACGGGACTAATTTTTTTCGAAAGATCTCGCTGAGACATGAAAAAAGTCTTCTGGACCAACTCTCTAAGCACCGGGGTTCAAAAGTTACAAGCTGTTGAAGTTTGAGCATTTTTGGTAAAAATGGACAAAAAATCGTATTTTTGCTATTTCTAAAATCATTTATAAAATCTCGATTTTATTATGGATTTCGATCATCTTGACTTCATTCGACGCGTATCAGCAAAAACTACGAGTTCTGATATGTCTTAGCATGATTGAAACCTGATTTCTCTTGTTTTTATCTATTTGAATCGTTTGTGCAAGAGGCATTTCATAGAAACAAGTCGAAACTACAAGAATTTGAAACCGGATCCTACCCAGACTATTTCAGTGAGTATGAAAGGCTTCAGTACAATGTTGTAACAACTTATTGGGATGTTCTGAGTTATCCGAGAACTCCTTGGAGTTAAGACCTGTGAGTCTACCGCCGTAACAAGCAAGAGGTCGGCGGTTTTTGACCGCTGATCATACCCGCATGGCTTCAGTGAGTATGGTAGACTACTATGCTAATGTGTTGGAGTGTCCTGGGTTCTCCTAGGACTCCCTGAAGTTAAGATCTGTGGGTCTACTATCGTAACAAGCAAAACGTCGACCGGTTTTGACAACGGAACATACCCGCATAGCTTCAGTGAGTGTGGTAGACTACTTTGCTGATGTGTAAGGATGTCCTGGGTCATCCAAGGACTCAGAACATCCCAATAAGTTGTTACAACATTGCATTGAAGCATTCCATACTCACTGAAGTTGTCTGTGTAGGATCCGGTTTCAAAATCTTGAAGTTTCGACTTGTTTCTATGGAATGCCTCTTGCACAAACGGTTCAAACGGATAAAAACAAGAGAAATCATGTTTCAATCATGCTAAAACATATCAGAACTTATAGTTTTTGCTGATACTCGTCGAATGAAGTCAAGATGATCGAAATCCATGATAAAATAAGGATGTTATGAGTGATTTAATTTATAAAATTTATGAAATTCATGAAATTTATAAAATTTATGAAACTGATAAAATTTATGAAATTTATAAAATTAATGAAACTGATAAAATTTATGAAATTTGTGAAATTTATTAAATTTTATGAAACTGATGAAATTGTAATTGTAAATACAAAGAGACGAGTTGTTCCTTTTAATTCCGCTATATATTTTAATATCTTGACAGATACGTATTTCGTCTACTACTTGCAGACTTCATCAGTGTTCTGTTCTCGACTGAAGGTTCATCGCTGGTGTATCCATATTTGTAGTTACTGTAGGTACTACCTCCTCGTTCTTCTTTTGTGCCTGTATAGGTAACAGCTTAAACAGCCACGTTGAGCCGTTACCTGAATCCTTGTTGAGTAAACGTTTGTTGCCTGCCTTGAAGATTTCCAAACTTTCAGCGACAGCCAGCTTCGATGGGTTAGTGATGTGTCTTAAGATGACCGCGTCGCTAGCTGTGATGTTATGTTTTTCCTCGATGATGTGTTCGGTTACTGCTGACTTGAAATGGGGGACAAATCCTTTCCGTTTTTCCTCCATGGCAATTTTGACATATGTGTGTATATGCTCATCCAACCTGGTTTGCAGCAATCTCTTAGTTTGTCCAATGTAGCTCATATCACAGTGGCCGCAGGATACCTCGTAGATGCCGGGTTTGCCTAAAGTCGGTATGGGGTCTTTCGTTGAACCTAAGATGGATTCCAACTGGCTGTTTCTACTGCTGAACACTAAATCGATGCCAAATTTAGCCAGTTTTTGTCGTAATGGGCGTGTTATCCTGTAGTCGAATTCTACTGCTGCTCTTCGCAGTGGCTCTGCTGATGGCGTAAGGATTCAGGTAACGGCTCAACGTGGCTGTTTAAGCTGTTACCTATACAGGCACAAAAGAAGAACGAGGAGGTAGTACCTACAGTAACTACAAATATGGATACACCAGCGATGAACCTTCAGTCGAGAACAGAACACTGATGAAGTCTGCAAGTAGTAGACGAAATACGTATCTGTCAAGATATTAAAATATATAGCGGAATTAAAAGGAACAACTCGTCTCTTTGTATTCACAGTAATGCATTCTGCTAAAACGCTCAACCAAACCACAATTGTAATTGTAATTTATTTGGTAACGATATCCTGTTAGTT
The DNA here is from genome assembly GCF_016801865.2 of Culex pipiens pallens. Taxonomy (NCBI): domain Eukaryota; kingdom Metazoa; phylum Arthropoda; class Insecta; order Diptera; family Culicidae; genus Culex; species Culex pipiens. The sequence continues at coordinate 152,864,966 of NC_068938.1, forward strand.
TACACTTTGTATCAGGGCAAGGAAGGGATTAAGGAGATTGTACATTTGGAGCCAAAGAAATTGTCAATTCTCTGAACGGGTGAGAAAAAAAAACTAAAATCTAATCTGGATCTAGTTCTGCATGTGTGTGATGACTGCTCGCTTAAATGGGTTGAAACGAGCTTCTCGTTTGATTGCCATTGGTAGGCTGTTCCAGCAAGATGCCCCGTGCACCAGGACGCTCTTGCCGCTGGATGTCGTGTGGCGTGGGATGATGAAACCGGCGGTGCGCTCTTGCCGTCCACGCTGGAGATGCTGCATAATGTAGTCAGGCAGGGTGCCCTCGAACGCCTTTTTCATGAAGCAGCATACTCGAAGTTGGTAATTGTCTGGTAGATCGTGTCCCATGATTGAATTACGCAGTGCAACTGTTGTGTCCCGCCGTCGGAGGTTGTGCACAAACCGCAGTGCCGACTTGAAGCCACGGTGCAGCTGTTCGCGTAGGGCGGCGGACAATCCGGGAAAGTAAACGGTGTCGCAATAGGTGAAGAATGGGACAATAACAGCTTGTACAAGTTTACGTCGTGTCTGCAGGGAGAGCACAGATCCGAACCTTCGGAAGGTTCTCAACGTGTGATAAACTTTCCTGACGACGTCGTTAACTTGTGCCTTCCAGGTCAGATTGCAGTCCATGTGCAGCCCAAGGTTTATCACTTGGCTGCTAAGTGGGATGATCGAGTCGCAGAAGACGATGTTCTCCTGGGGTGTTACAGTTCCGGTTTTGTTGAACACGATGGCCTGGGTCTTTTTGGGGTTCGGAAAAAGCTGGTTGACTCTGGCCCAATCGGCGATCGCCGCCAGATCCTCGTTGACGTCGCGCACGATTCGGTCTACCTCAGCGATGGGGCCAGAGAGATAAACCTGCAGATCGTCGGCGTACAGCTGCCACTCGCACTTCAGGTTCCTTGGCAAACTGTTTATGTACAGGCTGAACAGTAACGCACTGAGGCAAGATCCTTGTGGCGTTCCGTCCGGTACGTCCAACGCTGCTGACATTGAATTCCCAAAGCGAACGATCTGGGACCGTCCACTGAGGAAAGATGTGATGAGGTCACAAGCAGACCTGGTGAACTTGAACTCGGTGTTGAGCTTCTTCCGTAGAATCTGATGGTTCACGCAATTAAACGCCAGCGAAAAGTCAACAAGGACCATCACTGTGCAGCGGTTTTCGTCTAGGTTGCTGTACACATCGTGCACAACTTTTGTGAGGGCCGTGGTGGTGCTGTAACCCTTCCGGTAACCCGATTGGTTTTGTGCTAGGAGCGGTGGTTCTGCAGCGTTCAGGTGCTCGGAAATCTGGCCAAGAAGAACTTTTTCAAGAACTTTCGACACTGCTGGCAGGACACTGATGGGTCGGAAGTCCTTCGGCTGAATTGGGCTGGAGCTTTTCGGTATCGGTGTGACGATCGCCTTCTTCCAGGCCGCCGGAAATGAACTTGTGTCGATGATATGGTTGAACAGGTGGGCAAGCATTGGTAGTACAAATGGGCACAGCAACTTAACGAAGGAGATCGGAATGTCGTCTGTGCCCGTAGCGTTGGTCTGGACCTCGAGGATCTTCCGTGAGATCTCGTTTACATCGGTGTGCCTAAAAGCAAAACCATTGTCTCCGTGGTCAGCGGTAGTTCGATGACACGGTTCAGAGGAGTTGTCGCTACGATCAACAGCTTGCAGCTGGCGGTGGCCACTAGAGAAGAAGGCGTTCAATTCATCAGCGTCGACATCACCAGCAGGGTCGTTCTTCTTGGCGTTGTTGTGGATTCCCTCTCTTCTCAAGTTACTCCACAATTTCTTTGCTGGCAGGTTGTGGTCGAAGTGCTGCTCTGCATAGCGTTTCTTTGCCACGTAAACGAGAGACTTGGCTCTGTCCCGCTTGCGTTCATAGTTCAGCCACTGATCATCTCCCCTCGCTCTGTTCGGGTTCCTCGAGTAAAGCGCGTAGGCCAAATCCCTTTCGGCAACGGCTTCTTTGATGGCATGTGTGATCCAAGGGGTTCGCTTGTCTCGTACTACAATGGTTCGTTCAGGGGCGTGTTGATTCATCAAATCTCTCAAGTTGATCGTGAGCAGCTCAGCCTTCGTCGTCGCTTCGTCGGCCTCGATGAATGGGCGGTGGTCCAATGCCTGGAAGTCCACGTGCAGGCGCGCTTGATCAATGGCTTTGAAGTTTCTGACTCGCAGGGTGACTGGAGGAGATTTGAGGACTCTCACGTTGGCCAGCAGGTAGACAATTTCGTGGTCCGAAACGGTGTTTCCTGTACAAGCTTGGGACTTGATGATGATTTCTGGCGAATCCGTGATCAACAGGTCGATAGTAGTCGCACTTTGCTCTGTAATCCGAGTGGGTCCGGTGGGCAGCACCGTCAAATTAAACGCCGAGTTGATCCGGCGTAGTGCGGCTAAGTTTGTTGACGGCTGGCTCGCGGCGATGTTCACGTTAAAATCTCCAACCACGAAAAGTCTGTCGAAACCCACATCCAGAACGTCCAACAGAAGCTTTTCGTAGTTTTGGGCGAAATTTGGGTTCGTTCCAAGTGGGTTGTACAGTGCTGCAACACAACAATCCCAGTCGTTGATCTTCATTAGAATTGCCATGAACTCAACCCGCAAGTTGAGAGGTGTCGCAGGATCGAACGAAGACTTGACAAGGGGTGTGGCTTTGATTCCTTTTTGGACGTAGAATCCAATCCCACCGCACGCGTTCGTTCCACGCCCTCTGCTTGACGGTAGCGAGTGTCGGATGAAGTCATATCCGGGGATGCGAATTGGTCCAATCGGTGAGGTTGACTTAAGTTTGGTCTCTGTCACGGCGAAGATGTGATACTGCTTCTTGTCGAGAATTATTTTCACACCATCGATGTGCCGTTCCAGTCCGCGGACATTTAGATGTCCGATCCGTAAGTTTTGGAAGTTTGTAGGCATGGTAGTTTTGGAAAACGTCAGCAGTGTGGTGCGTCTAGCAACGCGACGACGCAGAAAGATCCGCTGTGGCGTCGAAGAAGATCGACGAGTCCTCATCAGGGTCGTTCCCCACGAGCTCAAGAAGCCTCTCTGTTGTTTCGACCGGTACGTATCGTTTTTGTCCAGGGAGCAACACGGATAGGGTAGGGTAGTCATCAATGAGACACTTTTGGTTTTCAACTTTCAAAGATTTTTCTCATTTTTTCATCAGCATGTTTTAATGAGCTTTTTGTTGCATTTTTTTTCTTTTAATGTGTTCTAACATTGACCAAAATATGAGATCGATCCGACATCTTCAGCCAGAGTTTTTCAACTGTCTCATTGTAGACGCACTTGGCAGGAACAATGAGACAGCTGGGGAACAATGAGACACACTACGAAAATCAAGATTTTTCTAGTAAAACATCATGTTTTTGTATTGTTCAATTGCAGGTAACTTGCCTTGAACATTTTAGAGCAATTGTGCCAACATGAAACTTTAATTAACAAAAGTTATACTAAAAAGTATTTAAATTTTGTAAAATTCGTATATTTATATCAAATAACTTTATATTTTTGGTTAAATGAAGTTAAAACTCTATAAATATGCCAAAAATCACTTTTAATTCATGTTTTGAAAAATTTCCATAGATTTTTAAAAGTTTAATGAAGAAAAATCAAAGTGTCTCATTGTTACCCATGAGCTGCAAAGAGTGGGGAACAATGAGACAGTCCTGTATACTGGGTATATTCTAAATTTTGGCCAAACCTAATCAAAGGACATTGTAGCCCAACTCAATCCATATGGAACGTCGAAAGAAATTTGAAGAAATATTAGTTTTTGTGTTAATGGCAGCCTACGAGCGAAAAAGTAATTTTTGTCCATAATTTACTTTTACATCCCAGAATCAAACATTTATGAATAACTTTTCAAGGGAGCATCCATAACCAAAGCCACTTTTATGGCAGACGTGTATCCAATAGACACACCTTTCCCTCAAATATGAACCTGATTGGTTGAAACTTCGACTTGTGAGAGCAATTTTATCATTGTTCCCCGTGTCTCATTGATGACTACTCTACCCTACTGCATCGTTACGCACGAAGACGGACTTGACCTGTTTGCGCTGCTTGAGGCGGAGGGCCAGGTTGCGGACTCGGAACGAGTTGATCGACATCACTTCGTTCAGCGTGAATCGATAGTCCAGAGACGGCCCGCCTTTGAGGTTGCACAGCTTCGCGGATTCGTGACGCTCGAAGTACTTGTGAAGCACTTCACGCCTCGACTCGACACTGCGGAAGATCACCATGATCGTAGGGGTTAGGGAGCGGTCGGTCCACTTTGATGATTTGACTGGGAGACGGAAACAGTTTTCAACGTTCGACAGCTCGCTTTGGCAGTCGAGGAGGCACAAGACGCTTCTGACTAGCTCCCTGACGTTCTCGCCCTCATGATACGGGATCTTGTTCAGGGCAAGCCTGCAGGAGTTCACCGTCCGGGCGCAGGTTTTGGCAAGAGTAGCTCCTTTCTCGATCACCTCAAGCTTTCCACTGATGTCGGTCGCCAGACGGTTGTGAGCAGCAACGCAACGATCATCACTGTTCAGCTTGTTCTGGATGAGGTCGAGTTGCCTTTTGCTGGATGCACGGTTGGTGTTCAGCTCATCCTGGAGCTTGGACAGCTGCGACGACAGATCTTCGATGGTTTTCGTCAACTTGTCGATCTCAGCGTTGTTGTTGCTGGGTGGTGGCGGAGGTTGTTGTGTTAGCTGCTGTTTTGGGATGAGACAGCCGCGCACCGCGCAGGAGTCGCAGTAGTACTCGAAGTTCGCAATTGTGTCCATTTGCGCATCGGTGATACGCATGCATGCTGAGTGGAACCACCGCGAGCAAGCATCGCAGTCAAGCCACAGGATCGGGGAGCTGGATTTCTTCTTCCTCGATTTCGGCTTAGGTGGTTCACTGTTGTTGCAGGCACAGCAGATTCCTCGCTTCCCCATGGTGGTGATAGTTGCGCTACAGACTACCACAAAGCTGACGTTTCACTTCACATACACAAAAACAAACGGTAAACAAACGACGCTTAACTTTGGGCTGCTTAGAGCGTGCAGCGAAATACGGTTTTGTTACAAAAAACAACTACAGAGAACACACAGCAAGCACTTTAAAAACGTTCAAGGACCACTAAAATGATTCCTGCACTACTTTTCGTTCGCAGATATTTAATTAATAACTGTTTAAAACGCGATTTTCGGGAGCGCGTCTTTTTGCGTGTTGTGACCTTGCAGTGCTGCCAGTAGTAAGTAAAAGTATCGCTGTGTCGTAGGTCCCGCGGAGTCCATCGTTGTTGTGGCCGGAACGGTTCCTGTGATGTTACTTCGACCAATCTCAAGCGTTCAATGAAATTTATAAAATTTTATGAAACTGATGAAATTTATAAAATTTTATGAAACTGATGAAATTTATGAAATTTGTAAAATTTTTGTTTTTTTTTTTATTTTTTGAATAAAAAAATAATTTAGATTTTTTTATTTGAATAATTTTCACATAAAAAAATGAACTTCGTAATTTTTTAAATATATTTTGTTTAAATAAAATAATATTCAAAAAATGGTATTACAAATTACGATCGTAATTTCTCGATCCATGGTCGAGATTTCTCAACAGTTAAATTACGATCGTAATTTCTCGATGGTTATTCGTAATTTGTCGATGGTAAGTCGTAATCTTACTATCGAGAAATCTCGATCGTGAGTAGAGAAATTACGATCATAATATTACGATCGAATGCAATAATCACCACGACCGATTTGACAGCAATTCTGTTTTACCATTCCCCAGAAATCGACTTCGAGTCCGAGCAGCACGAAGTGGACGACCTCATCAGCCACTTCGAGTGCGAACAGCTCGAGGTGGACGACCTCATTAGCAAGCTGACCGATCACCAGCAACGGTCCAGCCCCATCGAATGCGATCCTCCACAGTCTGAGTTGCTGCCACGGGTCGAACCGGAACCGGTGACGCTCACCTTCGACGGGTTGCTGCACTCGGAAATCAGCAACGACGAACCGATTCCGGTGCAGTCGAACGTCATCTTCGTTGACCGGCTGTCGCCGTTGATAACTTCGTCCGCGTCGGAGTCCAATGACGGTTACCATCCGTCTCCGATGGCGCAGATTACGAACGGTGAGGTTTCTGTTTCTGTTCCAGACAAATTGTTCCCGATCTTTCACAAGGATCATCAGCGGACGGTAGCGCAAGCTGAAGCTTCACAACAGCAGATCTACGGCGGGTTGTTCGATCGGAAGCGACAGCGCCGGTTGCGAACGTGGCGTCCGATTGGTTCCGACCAGTACCAGATCGATGCCGGCCAGAAGGAGTACGGTGCGCAGCAGTGCGCCGGGTGTGGCCTTATGTACACGGTGCACGAACCGGAGGAGGAGTTGATTCACGAGAATTATCACAACTCGTTGCATGTGCTTAAGTTTGGGGGTTGGAGCAATGAAATCTCGGTGGCGCAGGTTCCCGAGTGGGATGTAAGTGGTCGGGTGTTGGCCGTAACGTTGACCGACGGGCGGCACCAGCTGCAGAAGGTGCAGGAGGTGCTGGCCGTGGTGGATCGCGAGCTGGGCTATGTGGAACCGTGTCAGCTGACGGCGGGTTCGATCGTGTATTTGGCGGTGGCGCGATCGGTCATTTTGGGCGTTTGCGTGGCGCAGCCGTTGCAACAAGCCAACCGGTTGCTCACGATCGAGGGTCTTCAGGGATCGATCGATTGCTGCACGATGGAGGCTTACCCGGCGAGGTAGGAAGCTCAACTCCACATTTAACCCTGGCAAGAAACTAACCAAAAACTCCAACTTCTAGATGCGGAATCTCCCGGATATGGGTTTCTCCCAGATATCGGGGCAACGGAATCGCTCGAACCCTCCTCTCCGTCACGCGGTCCCACTTTGTCTTTGGCTATCACATGAGCTACGAAGAGGTGGCCTTCAGCGCACCGACGGAAGCGGGTAAGCGGCTGGCGGAGGGCGTCACCGGCCGGAAAGACTTCCTCATTTACATGTAAACTTCTCCCCGTTCTCGAATCTGTGTACATTTTTCTATTATCTCTGTGTTAATAATCTCTTGTTTGTTAAGGGTTTAGCAGGTTTTTACGTCCGACGATGACCACTCACGAATCATGACAATAAGTTTGATTTTATTTTTAATCTCTTTTTTTACTATTGACAATTTTTTACAACAAGCCATCCAGCGACGAGGGGCCATACATTGATGAAACAAATGTACAATAAAATTATTAGTTAATCGTTGTTCTTTCAAAACTCGCGGCGTACGTCGTTTTGCTGTTCAAGATATCACACCCCGAGATCACTTCTTCTTGGCCTGTTTCGCTTTCAGTTTGGCCAGCGCTTCCTCGCGGGCTTTGATCATCTTGGCGCGCTGCTTGGCCAGCTTGTCCGCTTTGCGGTAGAACTTGAGAAATTTGTCGTAGTCCTGGAAGAAAGAAATCATGACGTTGGTATTGAAGATTTAAACGCCTAATTTGGTCACGGGAAGAAGTTCAGACCGCGGTTATTCACATAGTAGTCCGATCATAATATTTGCCTTTTTTGACAGCAACCCACGGCAAAACCACACCGCTATGTACTACTGTCAAAAAAGGTAAATATTGTGATCGGATTACTATGAATCGGGAAGGTTCAGCACGTAGCAGTAGACGTAAAAGTAATGTTTCTATGACTCAACGAATTTGCCATACGTAGTATCTTCTCCCAGCACAGCCTCCACGGTAAGTACAGCTGGAGATCACCAAACAACAGAATAGGCACTCCTTGGACATAATCGACGTCAGAACCTACCGTGGCGCGGACATTGACTCGGATCGCTACCTGGTGGTGACAAAAATGTGCCAAAACCTGTCCAAAATCAACAAGATTCATTACCGCCGCTCGCAGTTCTACAAGAAACCCAGTTAATCCCGGAATATGTAGCTCCATGCCGTAAGCCGAAATGTGACGGAAAACGGAAGATAAAATCATGACTGACGAGCTTGGGATGGTAGAAAGGTGGATCAAGGTGCCATCAAGAAGCTGAAGTACAAGAAAGCAGTTGGGAGGGAAGGTATCGGAGTAGAACTCATCAAGAAGGGCACGGTCATGTTGGCAACCTGTCAACACTGATTGATAGTCAAGATCTGGGACACAGAACTACTTCCGTAGAAGCAAAAGTAGAGCATGTCCGACATACAGGAAGCTGAGCAAGTGGAGCAAGGTTTGCTTTGAGATTGGAAAAATAACAAAGCTCAGCAGCACAAGTTGAGAGTGAAGTGCGCCAATTGCTAGGGGAACCACACCGCTAATTTCCGCGATTACATCGCACGTTCTCCTTTGACGAATCTACTGTTCTTACCTTGTCCGTAATGGGATACTCAGCAGGTACTTTTTGTAGAAAATGCTCCACCAGCTCTTCTGCAGTCAGTGGTTCTCGTACTAGTCTGAAATCAAAATCATTTTTGAAAATCTGACCACAAAACAAACCCCCTATCCTCACCTCATCCTCCTCCTAATCGTCAACGTGTGCTTCACGCAGTCCAAGATCTGCTGCGGAGAGTACCCCTTGGTGACCATCGCCAACGGCGACAATGGGAAATCCTTACCAATCCCAACCTTCTGGTTCAGCGCGTGCCGCCACAGCAGCTGCGTCGAGCCGTAGTCCGTCTTCGGAAGAATCAGAAACTTTTCGAAGCTCTTCTTAAACTTGCCCATCTTTGCGAGCCACGGTGCGCTGGACGTTCCCACGAGCAGGATCTTCTCTTCCTTCTTGATCTTCTTGATTAGGTGTTTCAGGAGGTGCTTGCTCAGCTTGGTTGGATCCAGGTGCTTCTCGTCCGGAGGAACTTTCTTGTAGAACACTTTGTGGGCTTCGTCGATGGAGATGACTGTCGGTTGTAGAATGCGGGCCATCTTGAGAATCATGTGCAGGAACATGGTCATTTCAGCCGGAGAGATCGGGGCTACGATCGCGGGACTGAGATCGAACAGAACGGAGTCAGTTTCACTGCAGACAGCTTCCACTAGCATGGTCTTGCCGTATCCGCGAGGACCCATGAGGCAAAACGACTTCGGCTTTGGGATTGCCAGCGGTCCCATCCCAAAGAGCCAAGAGCGGATGATGTCCCGAACTTCACCCAGCGCCGCCGGTGGATCTTGATCTAAGAAGTTCCTCCGCTCGTACGCTGCGTAGTTGTAGTCTCCGATGTAGTCGTCAATGCTGCGCTTCTTGTACGTGCGGATTACGTTCTTCTCGACAAGCTCTTCGTAAAGAGAATCAGTCGTTCGATCTGCTGTTAGATCCGGAGCTTCCTTCTTTTTCTTTTTGCCCTTCTTCCCTTTTCCGCGCTTTTTCTTTTCTTTCTTGGGCTTCGCCGGCTTGTACTTTTTCTTGTTGTCCTTGCAGAGTGCCTTCTGAAGCAGTTCACGTTCAGCGCGAAGCACCTCATCCACTATGGGTCGCAGCTCCTGGTGAACTTCAGCGAACTTATCCAACGTAATCCACTCCATGATGGGCAGCTCTTCCTTATTTTCCAACTCGTCAACAAAGTACCAATCTTTCTCGTAGCTTGCCAGAGCTTCTTGCATCGTTACTGAAACGAGACCCGAATCAATCTCTTGCTACAGATTGACACCAAATATACTCACGATACGCATTCGTCGCGAACTCCGGCTTCTTGTAGTCGTACGTCTTGCCCTCCGCCTTTTCCCGAGCCTTTTCCTCGCGCTTCATTTCCTTAATCTTTTCCTTCTCCGCCAGCCGCTTTTCCTTTTCCTTCTCCTTCAACTTCTTCCGCGCCTCCGCTTCCTTCTTCTTCTGCTCGGCGCTCTTCTTCTTCTCCAGCGCCTTTCGCTCCTGCTCCTTCATGTACTCGTCCGGAGTCATGGTTTCACCACGGATCACCAGCAACGTGCCACCCTCCCAAATCTCCGGATACCGATCGAAGGCGTGTGCGTGATCGTAGAAATCTCTAAACCAAGCGCGAATGTGATCCGAGATGTCCTCCATGATCCACGGACCACGTTGCTGCAAAATTCTCGCCTTTTCATCTTTGATCGCTTGCACGAACGCCTCGTCAAACTCCAGCTTGCGTTTTCTCCGTTCAGCTTCGGCTTGGTCGATTCGTGCACCCAAATCAGGACCTCGCTCCATCTCATCGATCATTCCAAGAAACGCAGACTTTTTGTACCGCTCGCGGATCAATCGTTTGCGCTCCTGGTACTTTCGCCAGTACCGCTGTATCCGTCGTGCCGCTCGATTGTTGATCATCAGCTCGATCAGCTCCTCCGTGTTGTCTTCCTCTTCCTCAACTTCTTCAACGGCTTGTTCCGCCTTTACTTCCGCTACAAATCTCGGCTTACTTTCCACGGTGGCTTCTTCAACCCAACCAGGCGGTCGGTAGTACGGAAAGTCCACGACGTCCTTCTTCTTCAGCCGGTAGTCCCAGGTAAACACCGTTCGCTTCACCGGAATCAACATGTACTGATCCGGTCGATGGTAGAACTCGTAGTGAAAGTCCAGTATAGCATCCTCCCGAGGCTTTGCGAAGAACTTTTTGGGATGAGCTTTGAAATTGTACAGCATGATCCGAGCGTGGCGGGCCTTCTCGTGGGCAAGAATCAGATTCAGTGCTGCCACGCGTTTCTCTTTAGCCCGATCCCTCCGAACAACGGGACGTCTCGGATCCGGTGGAGGTTCCTCCTCGCTTTCCTCACTGGCACTCAGCTCATCGCTTGAACTGCTCGTCAAAGGTTCCAACTTCCGGCTCGATCTCAACGCAACAAACTCTTCCGAACGTTCCAGCGGAAAGTAACACGGTCGAACGACCTGCACGTCTTCTGGGATCAAGTGAAGCTCCCGCAAAGCCCCATCGATATACGTGAACTCACTCAGTTCCATCTGCTTGATCTTTAGTTGTAGTTCCATCATCCTCCGGTTGGCGGATTCCGCCAGCACGGTGACGACCTGGCGCTTTTGAACCTGCAGTGTTTGGTCATAGCAGCGATCCAACATCCGGCAGAGGTGGACATAGCGACAGTATAGTTCCGAAATGACCTCGTGTGCGACGCGAGGGTCCTTGGTGGGTTCGAAGCGCTGGATGAGCTGTTCGTGCAGCAGGACATCTTCCAGCTCGGCTTTGGAAGCCAGCCAGAAGCGGGCGATCGTTTCCTGTGCGGCCATTTGACAGATTGGGATAGTTTTGGGCAATGGTGACTTTGGTAGAAGAGCAGTTCTCACAGATTTCGGTCATTCGATTTTTTTTTTGTATTTTTAATCCGACTGAAACTTTTTTGGTGCCTTCGGTATGCCCAAAGAAGCAATTTTGGATCATTAGTTTGTCCATATAATTTTCCATATAAATTTGGCAGCTGTCCATACAAAAATGATGCAAGAAAATTCAAAAAATCGTATTTTTTGAAGGAACTTTTTGATCGATTTGGTGTCTTCGGCAAAGTTGTAGATATGGACTACACTGAAAAAAATGATACACGGTAAAAAAAATTGGTGGACTTTTTGTCACTAAAACTTGATTTGCAAAAAACACTATTTTTATTTTTTTACTCATTTTTTGATATATTTGAAAACGAAATATTGGTCGCAAAAAATTTTCAACTTCATTTTTCGATGTCAAATCAAATTTGCAATCAAAAAGCACTAAAGTGAAATTTTGATAAAGTGCACCGTTTTCAAGTTAACGTAACTTTTTTGAAAATAGTCGCATTTTTTATTTTTTTTTTAATTAGTGCACATGTTTGCCCACCTTTAAAAAAATATTTTTAAAAAGCTGGAAATTTTTGTTTTTGCTTTTTGAACTTTGTTGATACGATCCTTAGTTGCTGAGATATTGCCATGCAAGTGTTTATTCAATTCAATTCGGTTTTATTGGTGAATAATCAAGATACAATGAGTTATTTTGAAGTGCATAACAGAGTTTTGGAGTTCCTTTCAGCTGTGTGTTGCGTCATAATCCATTTTGGAACATTTTTTTCCTTAACTAAGGCACTAGCAAGAGTAAGAAAAAAATAAAAAAAAAACTTACAGAAATTGCAAAGGAAAGGGGATAGAGGAAGAGAGAGCTTATATCTAGATCACAGGTTATTTATCCTTTGTAGATGTGTTTGATCATCAGTTCCCCAAGGGCCAGGAATTGTTCCGCCTTGTTCCGGCAGCTTCGAAACCGTGTCATCATCTCCCCCGCGAGAGCAAAGAACTCCGGCAGGGTGAAGAGATCTTCCCGGTGACTTCTTGATGGGCCGTACTGCCGCTACCGGCAGCGACCACGCTGGCAAACGAACGCCCCCAACCAGGAGGGAACGCTGAATTTTCCGCTGGAACCGTAAGCTGGCCAGCTGCAGGAACGGCTGTGCTCGTACTTCGTTGAGGAGGGTGGGACGCTGCTGCTTTCTTCTTCCTCTTTTCCTGCTCCTCGAGGTAGGCCTTGCGCGCGACACATCCGCGGTAATTGCCGGTATGGATGCCGTCACAGTTCGCGCACTTTACGCGCGGCTTGGTTTGTTCTGCCTTGTCCCCCAAGTCCGCCTTTCGTGGCAGTGCGCACGCCTCCGAGAGGTGTGACTCACCGCACTTCACGCAGCGGGGCCGGAGGTTGCAGTTCCGCGAGCCGTGGCCAAATTTCTGGCAACGGTGGCATTGCGCTACGTCCGTTGGGTTCTTGGTGTAAAACCGCCAGTTTACCCAAAAACCGTCCAGCGTCTTAGTCCACCGCAGGTCTTGGATCTTGACAAAAAAATTTAACCAAGCCTAACATTTTAATAGGGCGTAATATTGAATATTTGGCCCTTTTGAATTGTTTGCCTTGATTAAATATTTTGAAAATGTTTTTTTTCGAAAAGATCGGAAAATTTCACGAATGTTTTATATTTTAACATTTTAAATCGGATATGATATCGTAATATTCAATGTTTGGCCCTTTTAAAATGTTAGTCTTTATTTAAAAAATTTCAAAGTATTTTTTTCGAAAAGATCGAAAAATTTCACGAATGTTTCATGTATTAACATTGAAAATCGGACCATTAATTGCTGAGATATCGTCATTAGAAAATGGTGGGCTGTTTGGGTGAGACTTAGAAAACTTCAATTTTCGTGTTTCTTTTTCTTTAAGCCGCTGTATTTCAGCAACCAGAGGTCCAATCTTCGATGTCTCTCAGACAATTTTATAGCTAATTTTCTGAACTTTAAAAAAATAATATTTTTAGAAATGGTCACTCTTGGTCACTATTTTTAAAAATTGAAAAACTGCAAATATTTCGCTAAAATCAAACTTTCGGTGGCTATATCTTGAAAACGGAGCCCTTTATCAAAAAATCTGTAAAGTACTTTTCGATTGCAAATTCAATTTTGCATTAAAAAATAATGTCAAACTTGTTTTTGCATGAAACTTCGATTTTTTCCAAAAATCCCTATTTTTTCAAAAAATCATAACTCGGCGGCAGATTTTTTGACCATGTTTCTCTGTGGCCCAAAAGTTGCGGATTTTTGTCCCCTAAAACATATCAAAAAATCTCGAAAATCAAAAAATACGTATTTTGGGAAATTGAATTTTAGTGCTAAAAAAGTAGAGAAAAAAATATGCAATTTTTTTCCGTGTACTTAGGCTGGTACAAATATTTTTAAAAGTTTTTGTCACCCCCCCCCCCTTCAAAATTGGCCCGAAAAATCAGGGGGCAAAACAAATATTTTTACAATAAACTTCAAAATTTCAATGAAAATTCAAGTGCAACCAGCTGAAATCGAATTAAAATACATTCTTCTGCGTTTTAAATCATTTTTAGCATGTTTGGGTTTATTAAAAAATCTTAATATTTTTTGAAAATTTTCGATGCAAAATCTTTTTTTTTGATACAATTTTCGTTTTTGTCAGATCTTAGATTTTTTGAAAACTAATGATTGCAAAACAACTGAACAAGTGTAAAATGCATTTTAAAACACATTTTTCATTTAAATGTGTAGACTATGGCTTGTTATTTAAATTTTTATATTTTTTTATTTTTTTGCCCCCCCTTGACCTCGGCCAGGGCCGAGGGACAAAAACTTTTTTAAATATTTGCATCGGCCTTATTTTTTCTCTCAAAAGTCCTCAACAATACCTACAACTTTGCCGAAGACACCAAATTGATCAGAAAATTCAGTCAAAAGATACAGCTGTTTGAATATTTACACACCATTTTTGTATGGACAGCTGCCAAAATTGTATGGAGACTTGTATGGGTGAACTGTCATTGGTTATAGCTTATTTGGTCATAGGGAAGGCCCCCACAAAGTTTGAGTCAAATAAAAAAATACAAATAAAATCCATTTCCGGTTTTGGTAGAGAATTGTTCAGGTGTTTCATTAGAACGGGTATATTATATAAATAATTAACCCTTATAAATAATTAATTTTGCGACTTTTCTTGACAGAAAAGGTCCTACTTGACAGGTCGGTCCAACCCAGTCAAGACGTTTTAGCATGACAGAGCTGGCATTCTAGCAGAAATGTTCCTCTGTTCTAGCAGGATTCTGGCAGAACCAGTTCTGCTAGAATATTTCGTGACTGAGAAGGGGATCATACACAGAAAAAAAATGATGGTAATATTCATCAGGAAATGGTGACAGATTTTGTGGCAAAATAAATGATAAATTTTACCTCAGAAAATGATGAATTTTCATCAGTTTTTGATGAATATTCATCAGGTTCACATTTTTACACATTTTTTTATGTAATATTACACAAATAAAAAGGTAATATTCAACCTGCCAAATTTTCAACATTCCAAAATTCAACTTTTTTTTCTGTGTAGTTAATCCATAAAAAAATCGTTTGTCAATTTTTTTTTTGCATTAAAATGAAAAAAAAAAGTGATTAGAAATGGTTTTTAATTGTATTTTTTATCGTTGTACATAACATTTTACATAGGGCTTAAGGACCTAATTAAGTAATTGAAAAATGGCAGAATTTTGGAACTTTTTTTGTTTTTTTTCGAATAAAAATCAAATTCTAAATAAAAGTTCCTTTGACACCAAATTTCCAAACACTCTACCATTTCAGGCTGCTAATTATTAAAATACTCGTCTTTTTTCGAATGTTCAAAAATGAAAAGGGTCGTACCGCCTCAGTGTAACGAGATATCGAGAAATAGAACTCGGATTCGTGAGGACAAAAATCATGACATTTTTTAGAGGTATGGCACAATATTCCACCTCTATTTTTCTCTCTCAGGTGCAACAGGTTTCAATTCACCGCTTCTCCATTCATAGCTGTGTGTGTGTGTGCGCAGAAGCTTTCACGAAAGCTTTGCTCATTCACCGTCGAGCATGTACTCATTGGAGAGAGCACTGATGAAGCTCTGATTGCGTTGTTGGTGTGTTGGACCAACACACTGTTGGTATTTCCATGCTCTCTCGCTCTCTTTTCTTCTAGCACAAATTAGAGAGTTCTCTAATCGGCAAGTGGGCATCAAGTGCATTCTCCGCTCTTATTTGTGAAGAGCAGCATAAAAGCATACAAGTGCAGCAGCATACAATGATGATGGTGCGCAGTGGCACAAGGGGTCGTCTGTGAATAATTTAGGTTAGGCTGAAAACACATTGTTTTGAAAGAAGGAAAGTGTTACCGTTTATTAATTTGATTAAATAAAAAAAGTCTTAGCAACAGAAAATTTTACGCAACTTACGAATGATCCCCGCGAGACAAAACTTTGAGAGAATCGAAAAAAAGAGAGAAACACGTACACGATCGACGATCGTGTTGGACTCTCTCTTGTTCAGTATTAGTTCGTCTCTCGTGGAGGTCAGTTCGTTCGTCGACTCGCGCGCGTTTGTGCATTTTTATTTCGTTTTTATCGCAACGTGTGCGTGTGTATCGGTCGCTCTATTGTGGCGTTCTTTTTTTTGTTGTTTTACTTCAAAACCTCCAAATATACCTTACGCCCGTGCTGGTGTAATAATAGTCCGCAGATCGACGCGCGCGCGTATCAATTTAGTGTGTACGCGACAGGAGCTCGTCGGGCGGCAGTGATACTTAAAAAAATAGGAAGGAAAAGGTCGTGGAAGTGAGTGTAACATCTTGTTGATGTTCATAATTTAAGCCAATCGTGACCTGTCACACGACTGACGTGACCATCAATGAGTAGTGGAATGTTCTGCTTGTGGGGGGAATTGCGTGTGTATTAGTGTTTGTGCAATCCAGGAAAATAACAATACATTGTTCAACATCACTTTGGATATCACGAGACAACCAAAACGAATCAAAACAACGCTAGATCCACCCACTAGTGGGCACCCTAACACCTCGACTATCCTAAGTCAAGTTGTATAAATGTTCCATAAACAAGTTGCATAGCTGTTTCTGAAAACGTTTTGCGTAACTGTAGTACAACATTAATTAAAAATTCAGACCTATTTTTCTCTTTCCTTGGTAGTCCAGGTGTTAGAGGTGGACTAATACTGGTACTAGTGGTAAAACAAATGAAGGAAAAGTGACTTTTCCTACAGGTAGCCTACTTAGGCGCATTTTCCGTGCCGAAAAAAAGAAAAAGAAACGATATCGAAAGATGATTCAAGAAAAGAAAGGTTAAAAGAGGAAGAAGGAAAGCAAAACACAAAGAGGAATTGAGTGAATAACGGGCATGATCGCGGGTCGTCGTCGCGTTGTTTCTTCCCCCATTCAGTAGCAGCGGTGTGTTTGTGTGTGTGTGAAGGTGGCGTTTGGATCGTGGGGGTGACGGACGCATGGTGAGGCTGGTGGAGAGTGGTCGGCAAGGGTGCTTTACAACTTCTTCTCCCATGTCGTAGGCGGCGGCGTCTTGAAAATTGCATTGCGGCTGTGCTAATTTGTGAGGATGGTATTTTATTTCTATTTTTTATCGACTATTGATTGTCACTCGGGGCTTTCTTATAAGATTTTTGCGGTTTCTATTGAGTTTTTGGTCGAGATTTATAATTGAAAACTTGTTATTTAAGCATGTTTTGAAATTTTAATGTATTTATTTTAAAATAATAGTAGAATTTGAAAATAATACATTTTATGATTTAAGAAGTTTTTCATTTTGTTACTTTTTTTGACACTCTGTTAGCAAATAAAAAATAACTGCAAAGTTTGTTTAAATCTCATGCTCACGGACAGCATTATTTTCTAGAGAAAGTTTTGGACACATTGGAATGAATGTTACCGAGGCTCTTGGTTTTTGCATTTTAACACGTTCTGCATTTCAGTGATGTTCGTTCACATTATGTTACTGATAAATTACAGGTCACAGCAAAAAATCCGATGGTAAAATCGCATGCAAAAGCATGCACATCAACTTTGTGAAAAACACAAAAAAAGATGCAACCAACGGGATTCAAACCCAGCACCACCAGTAGGGACTGGCGCCTTCGCCCGCTCGGCCATCAATCACCAATAAAAAATTTGAAGGATAAACGCATATATCAGCTTGACATTTCGGTCAAGTAAAGTTTCCATACTGATGGGCTACAATTTCAAGGAGACCGATATTTCAAAAAAGTGTCCACCTGGTTTATGGATGGTCCCTATCCGGAGTGAATTTATTCCAAGGCCTTCAGATAATCGAGTCTATACTGTAAACAGTTTTGATTATTTTTCATCCAACTCCGCCTAAAATAAATAAGCCTACAAATACTACCAAATATTTTTTTTTGCAATTTATTTTTATATTTTTACATCAAAATCATGTTTTAAGACATTTTTGTAAATTCAAATTGTAGTTGGAGTCCATATAGTCCAGCAAAACTATGTAAATGGGCCAAAAAAGAAGTGTTACAAATAGTCCATTCTGCTCACGTCATTTCGACGTCGTTCCGAGAAAAACACGTTTTAATGTTTGACCTTGAATAAACAAAAACGATAGCACGCAATGTAAACAATAACAAACACGTTTTGTTTGGCTGACCATTATGTGCATTGTCCCGAAGTTTGGATAAATTTGGTTGCTGGAGTCCTGAGTTATAATTACAAACATTTACGTTAGTCTAACTTGCACGTGCGTCAAACGCGTTCTGACCTGAAATCCCTTTGGCCAGTTGTCGCACTTACATCAATTTTCAGGGAGTGACTAGATAGCACGACAAGATTGAAACTACTTTCATTTGTAAAGTGACAAAAAAGCACGGAGTTTTTTTCGAATTTCGTTGAATATCTCAGGATTGAAATCGATTTTTTGGGGTCTGTGAAGGTCAAAAGGTGAGGCATTGTGAGCTGCACAAAATGGCGTTCTTAATTCAATTTGGCAAAAATGCACGTACGACAAGTTAGCACGACGGTGACGATTTGTTTTACATTAGGAACGAACAGGATAAAAATAAATAAAAAGGATACCCTGAACTGAGTTTAACCTGAAATTTTTTATTCAATCGTTATTTTAGCTCGTATTTTTGAGAACACTTTGATAGGATAATTTGAACATTTTTTTGTTGAATTTAGAAGGTTGACAGTAAAGTTCAACAACATGACACAATATGCCTCAATATTTATAAAGTTTAAAAGATTGAAAAAAAGTTCCCTGACAGCAAAGGAACATTAATTTAAAAAAAATCAGAGGAGTTCGTTTAATTTTTCACTTCAAATTTTCTCTAGTCAATACATGATTAAACTTGTAAAAATTGTTAAAAAAAAATCATATGAAAATTGATCAAAATTTGTGTTTGGAAATATAATAAACATGGTAAGCGGTAGATAATTGTAACAAACAATAAAAAAATACAAGCAAAAGTTAATTTATTTTTCATCCAGAAAAAAAAAACAAAAGTGTAAAACAAACATAGAGTAAAGGGTTCACATTATCAAAAGCTCATAGAAGCTCCACTCAATATTTTGCCCAAATTTTGGTGACCGATTGGCGGAAGTCTACAAGCTTGGCTGTTAAATGTCAGTCAGCATTAATATCTCTAACTCCGAACTCACTGCTCAATCATGTCGTTTTAATTGAATGGCATTTAATTTTACTGCTTTGCTGCATTATTCATTGGATGCAATTTACAGCCCATATTTGCCATTTGCACTTGTTTATCATTGACGTCCCGGTCGCACGAATTGTATTGTCAAAATAGTTTATAACTCAGCTGTTTAACCTACTGGTCCGTGTGTGTGTTTTGAGTTAAGTCAGCTATGCGCGATCAAGTGACTAAACTCAACGATCCACGCCAAATTCACGTGCTAAGGTGTACGAGTGTGTTTGTGATCACAGGTGTATAAATGTGCATTCTGAACCAGCATTGTGTGGAGAAGACGTGACCAAACCATTCGTCACCAGTACAATTTTAAGTCGAGAACGGCAGCGCATATCTTGCTCTCACTAGCGATCTTGTAAGTTTGCGTTCTGTTGGGAGTGTATGTTAGCGTTTGGTCAGAGTCGTTGGTAATGGTAGTGCAACCTGTGTGTAAAAATGTGAATACAAGTTTTATTTATATTTGCCTTGTTTGGTTTGTTTCGTCAACTTAGTGAATGAACCATTGTACTTTTCGCTTTTGTTCCGCCCGGAGATCGTACTCGGGTTTATCCGGTGACTTTTATGTGGTTTTAGAATTTGGAAAAAGACTTTGCTTTTGAGAACTACTTACAGTAGAAAGGGCTCAACTAGGGGTTTGGATTATTGAAAAAAATTATAAAAAGGTTTGAATGGTCTAAAAAAAATATTTTCTTACAGATTTTTTGATTGATACATTCTGAATCAAGATTTTTAGAGTATTTTGAAAAGGTTCAATAAACATATGAAACACAATAGCTTTAAGGATCTTTTAAAAAAATTTTAGATTTGAATATTTTTCTAAAACCAATATGGCCGCCAAATGACCGACCGGGAATGATTCCTTTGAAAGCCTAAAAATCATTTAATCGAACCTCGTAAAAGGTTTATGTTTACGACTTAAAGTAAAATAAGATGAAGAAGAAATTAATTTTCCTCACTTAAATTTTTCTTCAAAATGTGATAATTTCTTAAAATGAAACTTGAAATTTTTATTGAAGAAACTCGTAAAATAGAGCAAACAATTTGGATTTCAGTCCAGACTCGACTATCCGAAGTTTCAATTATCTGAAATTGGATTATCCGAAGGTTCGGATCGAATCGAATCGAATCAAGAATTAAAAAATGTATTTTTTCATTTATTTTATTTTATCTTTTAACTTTAAATTTGATTTCGGCACTTCTATTAAATTATTAAATACATTTTTTTTTCAATTTTTTTGGCCGCCACCTTAAAACTACAAAAATAATAGTAGTTTATGCTACAAGTTGCAAAAAGAAGATTTTTTCAGCACAAGTCTTACATTTATCTTACAAGCTTCACCGAGTTGGATAAATACGACGAGTGCGGAAAAAATCAGGTTTTGCAACGAGTTCCGTACAACTTTTTTGCCAATCTGAAAAACACCCTTTGAGTGGAGTTATAAGTCAAAATTAATGTTCATGTGTTTTGTCAATCCACCATTTAAATAAACAAATGGTGAAAAGTATTACTTTTCGAAACAAGTGCTGAAAAGTTCAACCTTCAGTATCCATTCCAGTGCTTTGAAAAGTGTTACTTTTCGATTTTGTTATTTTCGGTACAGAAAAGTAGGCTTTTTCGTCGTTCAAGAATGACAGGAAAAGTAGGTAGTTTCACGACGGAATTGCAAAATAGTAGTTTATGCAACAAGTTGCAAAAAGAAGATTTTTTCAGCACAAGTCTAACATTTAACGAGCTTCACCGAGTTGGATAAATACGACGAGTGCGGAAAAAATCAGGTTTTGCAACGAGTTCCGTACAACTTTTTTGCCAATCCGAAAAATACCTTTTGAGTGGAGTTATAAGTCAAAATTAATGTTCATGTGTTTTGTCAATCCACCATTTAAATAAACAAATGATGAAAAGTACTACTTTTCGAAACAAGTGCTGAAAAGTTCAACTTTTCAGCATCCATTCCAGTGCTTTGAAAAGTGTTACTATTCGATTTTGTTATTTTTGGTACAAAAAAGTAGTCTTTTTCGTCGTTCAAGAATAACAGGAAAAGTAAGTAGTTTAACGACGGAATTGCAAAAAATCACTTTAGAGTACTAAGAGGTCATACTTCAAAAATAAGACAATGAAAAATATATTTTTCGTGACTCGATTATCCGAATTCAAATTATTCCTAGGCCTTCAGATAATCTTCGGAGTCTGTAATACCGGTTTTTCGTCGATGGACAGATATGGGAACCGTAATCATTTTGTGCCAAATTATTAAATAAACAGGGAACGTCACTCCTCATGATAATCCACACCCCAAGCCAAGCCGTCAGCCCATTGAGAGATCCAAACCAAACTGAAATCACCAAACTAAACTTTAATAGCCCTCCACCCCGAAGAAAAAAACTCCCGTCACGATCCCAGCGACCCTTGGAAAGTGGTGAATCGGTCTGACACCAATCTGTCAGAGTGAATCAAGCCGTTTTCTGCTGCTTTGATGCCGAAGACTCTGCCTGGTGAAGATTAAGCTAAAGTTTTTGGGTGGTTCAAAGTGCGTCGTCAATTCTTTGTTCATTGCGCAGATTGTGTGGCCTAATAATAGAAACCTTCGAACTCGAGAGAAGAATCGCTTGAAGAACGTCTGAATAACCGGTGTTCATTCGATTTTAATTGCTCAATCAATGGTTTCGTTTTTTCTTCTGTAAGGTGCAGCGAAGGTTCTCCGTCCATTTGGAAGAGTCAGTGATCAGTATTGAATAAGTGTTTTTTGCAACAAAAAAGGTGATTAAGTTTTACACAAAAAGTGCGGTGATTTGCGAATCTGAATAGAACCAGCTAGAAGTGATCAAAGGAAGAAAATCCCAACACTTGAAGCTCCAACCCCATCAACAGTGCAGCAACAGGGAGTTGAAAAAGTCAATTCCAAAAGGGAAGGTTCATACCTGCTGGGAAGAGGCTTAGCGCGCTGGTCAAAGAAGTTCAACAGCACTCACACCAGCTAAGCCACGTTGCGAAACCTGATTGTCGAGACGGCGAAGAGAAGCCCAAAGTAAAGCCCAGCGCAACACCAATACATCGGGCTTCAGCAAGAAGAAAAAAAAAAGGTTGAAAAACTACTTCTCCTCGACGAGACTCCGCGGTGTTGGCTCTGCGCAGCCATTTCTTATTTGAAATTCTTCTTCATACACCGTTAGCATAGACCAAGGTGAGTGTGTTTTTTTGTTCTTTGTGTTGATGAGGGAATGCTTGCTGGGGATTCTTAATGTAGATAAATTTATTTACCGAATGCCATTTAATCAAAAATTTAATTTCGTTAACCCCGAAATTTTACCAAGATTCGATGAAACGACCAACCTTTCAATGTATTCGTATCCCACCATACACCATCAAACTTTGAATTTTTTGCATATGTATGCGGGAAAATTTGGGCTTCCCCATCCACTCTATGGGTTTCATGTGCAGGAATTCGTCACGGTGAATTTACAATGTGACCCTCGACACCGCCGCGTCGCTGCAAGTGAAAAGGGTGAATTAAGGGGTCCGCAGAAGAAGTGGCAAAAGAAGTATATACAACCACTTCCGGGTTCGTGTCACGTGAGTGGGAAATGCTGAACTGGGTTCAAGAAATTCCAGCTCACGTGCTGACCTATTTCGAGTCGCGTAGCATTATGTTGAAATCTCTTCTCGGCTTGGGAATTAGGATCTGGATGGATCCAGGTCTGGAGTCATTTGCGAAGTGGAAGTTATGAGCGTGCTGAAGTTTGCAAAACCGGTTTGGTTTCCTTTGGAATGTGTTCGGTATGAATCAGCAGATTTTGTCATGTTTGCGAGTTGTGTTGATTCGCATTTAGTTTCTTTCAATTTTTAGCAATTTTTTTTCAGTAATATGTTATTCTTCAAATTTGCAGAGATAGCCAAACGTGGCCAACATTACAAGAAATTCTATGTTCGCTCTCGAATCATTTACAATTTCATTTTTTTGCGATATTTTCGCATCCCTAGTTTCAGTTAACAATCGTTTCTATACATAACATTGAACATATAATAGTAGATTTTGTTTTCACATACAATTTAATTGAAATCAGCTTTTTCTTAAATCATTCGAGGAATGGCATTTAAGACATCAGTTCACATATATAAGAACATGCATGTATAAAAATGGTCTCCAGATTTTTATGTATTTTTCATCGCTCAGCTTTGTTTTTTCTTTTTTTGTTATCTGAGGGGAAGCTCACCAATAAAAGGGTTTCCACTTTAAAAAATATGTTTATGATGAGTGGCAGTATCTGGGTTGTTTCCTCATTTTAGAAAAATCCCCACATTTAAGCAGTGCCACAACCCACAAAAATGTCCAAAAGGTAATTTATGTGCAAAATTTGCCGAACATTATAAAAACTTTCAAAGACACACAATTGAGTTGAGTCAAAATCATTACTTTTTCTAAAAACTTTTGTGCACTCTTTTGCAAAGTGGCAAAAATGACCCTTCTGGGTTATTTAAAATTCGAAAAGTACACCAAATTTCCTTTTAATGACATATCTCACGATTTATGACAGTTGATTAAAGGGAAATTTAAAAATCTCTTTATCATTTTTTCAGTGTTGGTATTCTCGCGCTCGCGCTTCAAACACTGCTTTTTTTTGATGAAAAATACGTTTTTTTTTTCAAAATTTTGAGTATTGATGGCTCAGGTGTCCAAATTTAAACAAAATTTCTATCTTCTCACGGTGTCGAGCTACACATCTCTGAAAAACGTGTCTTTGGAAAAATTAAGAAAAATTAAAAAGGGTCGCTCCGCTCCACCGCAACCAAATATCAACAAAAATGGACCTCCGATTCGTGATCAGGGACCTTGAAACATTAGAGCAAAGTTTCACGGAAATCGAAGTGGAGTCGGGGTTACTTTTTTCGGTTTCGTGTTAGTTGGTGGAGAATTGCCCATAATATGACGAGTTTTCATTCTAACCTCAAAATCCTTTTTCAGCAAAAAAAATTGAAGTGCTTTATTCATATTTAATCAGGTCTTTCTACAAAAATCCAAATTCAATATGATAGTAGTTTAAGCAACACATTAAAAAAATTGCGATTTGTTCACTCGCTTGACTGTTATTTGTTGATTTTTTTTAAATTCAAGTATATGCACAGTAAAAAATTATTTAAATTTGGAAGATGTAATTTTGGAAGGTTCAATATTACTTCTTTATAATAAAATTTTACTTCAATTTAGACTGAAAAAGTGGCATTACAATAGAAAAATGGTAAAATTACACATTTTCAGAGAGAAAATTTCCCATTTTTGCTGACATAAAAGATGTACCTACACAGAAAAAAATGTGAATTTACTCGACACGGAAAAAATAAATCGAATGTAAATCAGTTAATGTAAACTTGAGAATCGACGTAAACTGTTGAATCACACGTAAAATCGTGTTTTTACGTATAATTTGTTGCAAATTTACATAAAATTGTATTTTAATTTAAATGTTTAATGACGTGCAAAAATGAAAATCGGAAATATTTTTTTGTGTGTACTCTCAGATGTAATATTATCATGATTTTTGTTGAAATGATGATTTCGTGCTTTCCATTTCATTAGGGCACAACACATTTGTAAACAAGAGTGTATCCCTCTCACACCTTATGCAAACTGTCGTTTGAGTGAAAGGGATACACTATTGTTTACAAAAGTTTTGTGCCCTTTTGAAATGTTAGGCTCCATTTACGCAACAAGTTGCATCGTGATGACTTTTTCTGCACGAGTCGTACATTTCTTGCTTACTTTTTCAGAAGGTCCTATGTACATAGCAAGCTCATGGCGCATTAGTTGTTTTGAAAAAGTAATCTAGATTTATCCAATAAGGCTCTGCCGAGTAGCATGTCGTATTCATTCTAACTACCAAAAAACAGGTGTGAAAATCAATACCTTTTAATACCAGTACCGAAAAGTCCGAAATGGCTACTGAAAAGTAGAACTTTTCAACACTTGTATCGAAATAGTAGTTTATGCAACAAGTTGCAAAAAGAGGATTTTTTCAGCACGAGTCGTACATTTATCCAACGAGGTTCACCGAGTTGGATAAATACGAAGAGTGCTGAAAAAATCAAGTTTTGCAACGAGTTCCATACAACATTTTTTGCAATTCCAAAAAACACACACTGAGTGAAATTTTATGTCAAATTTTCATGTATTTTGTCATTTAATCGTTTAAATCAAAAAAATGTTGAAAAGCGTTACTTTTCGAAACAAGTGCTGAAAAGTTCAACTTTCAGCACCCATTAGAGTGCTGAAAAGTAGAACTTTTCAGCATTTATTTTGAAAAGTGTTGCTATTCGATTCTGTTATTTTTGGTACAGAAAAGTAGGCTATTTCGTCGTTCAAGAATGTCAGGAAAAGTAAGTAATTTCACGACGGAATTGCAAAAAGTAACATTTTGCAATATTTTGTTGTTTTGAACGGTGAATTTACTTAACACCTCTAAGATTGACGTAAAATTCATAAATCGTAAGCAACTCGTTGCAAAACTTGATTTTTTCAGCACTCGACGTATTTATCTAACTCGGCAGACCTCGTTGGATAAATGTAGGACTCGTGCTGAAAAATCTTTGTTTCGACATTTGTTGCATAAACTACTGTTTTACAACTCGGCGGTTGCAAATATTTTTCAAAGTTTATGTCGCCCCCCCTTCAAAATTGGTCCGAAAGATCAGGGGAAATTTTTTTTTTCAAAAATCTTCAAATTTTTCTGAAAATAGAAGTCAAATCAACTTAAAACAATCCAAAACGCATTTTTCTGCATTTATAATCATATTTAGCATGTTTGGTCTGTATTAAAAGTATTTTGAATTTTTATGAAATTCCAATGTACAGCACCGCAAAAAATAAATTTTCGTCAATACTTAGGTATTTTTGAAACTAATGATTGCAAAACAACTGGGCAGGTTTAAAATGCATTTTTAAACACTTAATTCATTCAAATGTTGAAATCATGGCTCGTAAATTCAATGTTTTAATTTCCAATCACCATGATGCACATTTTGGCATTGGCACCCCCCCCGAAATTTGAACCAGATATCTGCAAACAATCGCGTTACATGACAAAATGAGCGCCGTTTTATAAATTAACACCATGTCGAGCGGCGGCAGTCTAGTTTGGTGGCCCCTGTTGCTGACGACGCATAAAATCTGCCTCCAATCCATTAGCAGCCATCACACTCTTGTTCGCTGGACCCACTGAATGACTCCGAACAATAGCAGACTGCAACCAAGCGAGCAGATGCAGCAACACCGTCTTCTCGATCTGCGTTCAACGCAGAGGAGAGAAAAAATCGGTCATCATCACTCTTGGTTTTGGCTCACCTTGGCCGATGATTAACCGTAGAAAATCCGGCGCAAGCGTCATACAAATCTCAATTGTGTCCGGCAAGATTCTGCGTGGCCATTCAGGCCGGATTACATTGCGCTGAACAATTGGGCAGACTGACAGTTGAGTTTGCGAGTAGCTCATACAAGCTGATACAAGGTCGACAACGGTACGTTGGTACAGATTTGGACCAATCAAAACCGGATCCGATTGGGGAAGCTCTGGATCCGTGCGCTGCCTCAAGATCGTTGTATGTAGTCGAACTTCTTGCGAGCACCCTAACATAACTATGTTGTAGCTCTATCTATCGAACTCTATATACGCGTGTGCGTTCAAGAGAACGGAAACCAATTAAAAATAATTATAAAATTGCAGCTTCTCCGCGCGGCTTTTCTCGGATGCTAATCGTCCACGGTTTGCCGGGCCTTTTCGTGTTGATGGGTTTCAAATTTTGATCCACCCTTCCTCTTGCACACCACCCACCCCGTCTGCCAGTCCTAGTAGATATTGAAGAAACGCTTGATGCTCCCCATTTAGTCAGGGGGGGGGAGGAGTATGTTATGAAATATGTGCTGTATTCGCCGCAGCGTGCATACTACACACATCATCATCTGTAGATTTGGGTTCGAGAGTAGCAACTCAAAGGGAATGGAAATCTAATTGTTTACATCTACTCCTCTCTCGCGCATGTATCGTTTCGGCAAGATCTTTCCTTCGTGCCGGCTGCACTTTGGGTCTAGCTAGAGTCTCTGATGTGTAACGCAACGCTATATTATGTTACCGCGATTTGATTCATTACGTGGCGGCGGAGCATCACTAACTTGGGAGCAGGAGCAGCCGAACTCTTCTTGAGGCATCTGTGCAGCACGATTGAACTGCGATAGTTCTGTTGCGTGTAGACAGAATAGAGTCACGTGAGCGATTATCGGCTCGCGATTGAAAGGTTGATGAACTTGCTGCGATTTTGTTCAAATCGACTTGGGCAGATTTAGAATGTGGTTACGGATGATACAGTCGACTCACCGGTTGTCGTTCTATGATTTGTCGATACAGTCATGCCTCGGTTTGGCACCGCATATGGGGGTTTGCAAAACCGAGGCGTGCATAACTGAGGCACAGATTTTGGCTATATGAGAGACATTGGCTATAATGCTTTGATAAATCATCCAATCTTCAACAAATTATAGGGCTTTGGAATCGGGATGATGTCAGCTATCTATTGCAATTATAATTACATAAAAAATTTCATAAAAATACGTATTGTTCTTGTAGTTTGAAAATGCAATTTTTTCTCACAAAAAACTGCATTTTCAAAAAACTACGTATTTTTGGGAAATTACTCAAAATATCAGTTTTAACAATACATTTATTAAATGATTGGGATTTTTCATAAATTCGAAAGCTATTAAACATTTTTTTGTAAAATGCTTAAAATTTTCACAAAAAATCGCTTTTTTAAATAAATAAATAAATAATTTCAGTTTTTTACAATATGGGATCAAATGATCAAAAATGTTTCATGCATTTTGATAATGTTAACATTTTCTGTAAAGTATTCAAAAAATTTCACAAAATTACGACATTTTTGGAAAAATACTAAAAAATAGTTTTTTTTTCTAAATGAGTATAACAATGAGAATTTTTAATACATTTCGATAGATTTTTTTTTGAAAATATCTACTCAAAATGTTCACAGAACTACATACTTTGGAAAAAATACTAAATATTTTAGTTGTTATTATATGGGTATCATATAATCGGACTTAAACAAAAAACTGAAATTTTTAGTTTTTTTTTGAAAATACGTAGTTTTGTGAAAATTTCGAGTGCTCCAAAAATTTTTGCTATGATTTTCGATATGTATGACAAAATCCTGATCATACTCATATTGCAAGAAACTGATGATACCCATATTGCAAGAAACTGAAATTTTGGGTATTTTTCAGAAAATACGTAGTTTTGTAAAAAATTACAGTATTTCACAAAAAAAATATTACTATAAAAGTGTATGAACAAATCCCGATCATTTGATACCCATATTGTAAAAAAATGAATTTTTCAGTATTTTTCAGATTTTGTGTTTTTTTTTGTAATTTCAAAAATGTCTGTTATAACTTTCGAAATGTTTGAACAAATCCCGATCATTTGATACCCGTATAGCAGAAACAATATGTCTTCATATTTTTTGAGAATTAATTTAAAAAAATGAAAAAATGCGACTATTTTCATAAAAAATCCTAAAAATGGCTCTAACTTGAAAACTGTGCACTTTATCAAAATTTCACTTGAGTACTTTTTGATTGTAAGTTTGATTTTACATCGAAAAATTAAGTTAGAAAATGTAGGCGACCAATATTTCGATTTTTTGAAAAAATCGGTATTGATTAAAAAATTCATAACTCGGTCAAAGATTTTTTGCACAACCTGGAAATTTCTGAAAAGTGATCAGTAGTGCGGTGCCTGTGTGGACGCGCAGTCCTGTTTTTTCGTGCTATTTTCCGTCTCTTTTGTGTCGCTGTTCGAGTGCATGGGGTGATTGGTCATTATAATTAAATAATGGCATTAGTAGTGCGGTGCCTGTGTGGACGCGCAGTCCTGTTTTTTCGTGTTATTTTCCGTCTCTTTTATGTCGCTGTTCGAGTGCATGGGGTGATTGGTCATTATAATTAAATAATGGCATTAGTAGTGCGGTGCCTGTGTGGACGCGCAGTCCTGTTTTTTTTTCGTGTTATTTTCCGTCTCTTTTGTGTCGCTATTTGTGTACATGGGGTGATTGGATTTCTTCTTCTTCTTTTTTCATTTATTTTTTGTTCGCGCGTTCGTTGGCCGATGAGTTTTATTTTTGTTCTCTTTATATAGTTTTCGATGGAAACGATCCGATTTTTGTTTTTTGAGACAAGCAAGTCGTATTGCTGGATTAAGTCCTTTCCATATCATCGAGGATCGGAAGGCACGTCGATGGATATGTTTTAAGGCTTATGATATAAAATAATTTTAATGAATGAAGCCCTTCCTACATCACCGTTGATCGGAAGGCACGCCGACGGAGAATTTCTGGAGAATCGCGGTCGAATTAATACTATATTTAAATCCCTAGATAGGTATCTTTCCGCAGCCGGCTGCCTAAGATTTTTAAAATTTCAACCCATAAACAAATTGCTCATGGTCGCATCACCTACCACAGTGAATCCTGACCTCATACCCATCTTACTAACCCCTCAAAACTCATGTGATACTTTGTCGGAGACGCAGTCGATTTGGCGGTCCCATCACTCAAGTATCGGCTAACATTCCCATCCACTTCCCCGTGTCTTACCACTGGTCGTGGCCGGCGTCGGTATTGATCAGCACGATAGGGACCTTTGAAAATTGCGAAGGGGTGATGATTGGTTCCTACTTTTCATCTGTGGTCCACGGAGCAATGTTTGGGGGTCCTGGTCAATAACGAAGTAGCAGCTACGGGTAGACACCAATGCTATGCTATGCTATGCTAACCTGGAAATTTCTGAAAAGTTGGCATTTGATGTCCCCTAAACCATATCAAAAAATTAAAAATAGTGTTTTTTTGCCAATCAAGTTTAAGTGACAAAAAGTTAAATTAAAAATAACCAAAAAAAATCTAGCGTATTTTTTTCAGTGTGGTCCTTATCCATACCTACAACTTTGCCCAAGACAGCAAATCGATCGAAAAATTCCTTCAAAAGATACAGATTTTGGAATTTTCATACGTTATTTTTGTATGGACAGCTGCCAAATTTGTATGGAAAATTATATGGACTAACTAATGATGCAAAATGGCTTCTTTGGGCATACCGAAGGCACCAAAAAAGTTTCAGTCGGATTAAAAAAAAATCGAATGACCGAAATCTGAGAGAATTTCTCATACGTTACTCAAAACCCATGTCTTGACAACGATAAAACGATAAATAAGATTCTTAAATCACTTAAAATTTGGAAAAGAAATGCATTTGGTGTATTTTATCAAGGAGTATAGCTAATAAATCTGTTTTACTCCATATACTGAAGCAGTTGTTAATCTTTTCCGCATTATTGATCAATTTCGTAGTCTACCAGCAGGTAACGCACAGCCCCTATTGTTCGACCGTTGAACTCACCGTTGGTACCGGTTGTTGCCCGGCAGTTCATATCTATTTTACGCCCTATAACCCCCCAACAAAAGGGGTCTATAAATTCAACTTTCCACCGCCATGCCGTTCGCCCATCCGTAACCACCTTCCAATAGGCCACAAACGACGACCATGCCGTCGAGATTTTCCTCGGTTCGGCAAATTGCTATCCACCACCACCGGCGGCCTGATCCGCCGGTATGAGGAAGCAATCGCATTGATACGGAAGATTTTCCCTCGTCTGCCCACAACACATTGGTGGGAGGAAACCATCAATCTCGAATTCGAAGAGTTTCACCTTTGCGAGACACATTCCGAACATTCAAATTTTGCAGACCTCTCTGGCGCGCAAGACAAACGTCGGTGATCAATTACCAGATTGAGCCGAGATACTTCAACCTGAAGTGGCTCAATTGGCGAGGACCGCCCCACCTCGCACTGTTTCAGGAAAGTCATCCGAGGTTTTGTTGAATTTCTTGTTATTGATACTTTCCAACCGACCACTTCCTCGCCGAATGATAACTCCAAACAGACGTCGAATCGAGAGTGAAAGTTTTTTTTCGAGTTTTTTCGATACCACCTTTTTTCACGAAATTCGAGGGGGGTTTCGTCGTAGAGTCATTGTGGAGGTCTAAACCCAGGCAATGGAAAGTCCCTCGGCACGCGCGCGCGCTCGCGATTTTCTTGTTCAACATGACGGTCGCGTTGCAACGCTTCACCGAACTTTCGGAATTTGGCGCAGCGGTGGTGCCCTTACCGGTGTCGGAAGTTGGCCAACCCTTTTCTTGCCGTGGGGCAGTTCTCACCGTTTTGGTCAGATTAAATCTCCGAAAACCAATGTTGGACCCATTCTCAGCATGGCGAGGATTATTTCGGGGCAAACCCCCCCTCAGGCTATTGTGAAGTCGTTAAGCAGAATTAAAATCGCATCACGTCAAACTAGATGGCGGGTTGGTGCGGTAATTAGTTAATTTCATACAAATATTTGGCGTTTTACAACCGTCATCGCAATTGTTGCAGCCGACATTGCGTGGTTGGTTATTGTACACAGGTAGCAGTTGTCAATGGCATGAGAAGTTTCTCGGAGGAGTTTTCTAAAGTCGGCAGGCGCCAATGAGTTAATTAATGGCTTTTGTCTAATTTTGCGCAAAAAGTGGTGCCGCCCTGGCCAAATGTGCGACTTTGACAAGAAATTGAAGTTGAATTGATTGGGCGGGTTTTTGTTTGGTTGTTGGAAGAAATAATGTAATTGCTCAAAATCTATTAATAGCTAAGTACTGTTTTTTGAATCTTAAATGAAACTGATTCTTAAAATTAATATCCACACGATGATCCTAGCGGTGAAAATTTAATATCTGGTGAAAAATTAGTATATTGTAGAATAAACTGAATCCGCAAATTAATTCATAATGTCAATATTTGCACTTTACTTTGTTTCATGGTA